>NC_050526.1:4504112-4540701 GCF_002922805.2 Oryzias melastigma
TCCACATGAGAGTCAGAGACAGATTCACCAGGTCTATAAAATATGCTTACACACGCACAAACTTTCACCAGTTTCTGACACAGGCTCTCAACAACTCAAGCACACAAACCATACACAAAGAGTGCCGGATACACCAGGGCCGTAACAAGATCATTAACATTGTGAACATTGTTCTGCATCTCCTCAGATTGGCCACTAGGTGGCGATCGCATTGTATCAGTACACTTTTTTCCTGGAGGAATACGCAAAGAATTAGCAAAGAAATTTGTGCTTTAGACCACAAATGGTTGCCTTAAAATATTTCCTTAAAAATAGTTTGGAAAAGTAATACCTGTGAGTTATAAAGCTGCTCATTTAGTCATCAATAAATGTTTAGGTTGACAGAGCGTTAGCATTAGCCGTCCAATGGGAAATTGCATTAAACGTTACCATCAAGCTAGCGAGCTTTAGCTTTATGTGCTAAATCGATTTAGTTTGTCCTTAGTAAGTTTTTCCTTATCAGGAGGGAGGTCTAAGGCCAGTTTTATTTAGTCTTTTTAGACTTTAGCTATTTGTTTCATATTTTATCACTAATTTTCTGCATCTGTAAAATTACCGTCATGAAGTCCAATAAGGCAAATTTTCTTTGTGATTTTGGGCTATATAAATAAAACTGAATTGAATTGAATATTAAGCTTAAATCGATTTGAATCAATTAATCGGTTTTATCAGCCCAGCCCTTAATGTTTCTCCTTTAAGCTTTCTTGTTTAAGAACCAACTTCCCTACTAGTACATCCTCTGGCCATAAAAGATAAAGTCAGTAATAAAACAGACTGAATTGTTTTTCTCCAATAACAAAAATAAAATGCTGGGAATTCAACTTAATTCCACTGCAACAAAGAAAACACAAAACATTAGTCATTTTGTGAAACAGCTGCATCATTATCATGCCTAAAAAACTCTGACAATTTTAAAAGAGGAAGGGATTATAACTAACAAAGAAGTGCTCAAGTGTTTGCTTTCCATGTTAATTTTTTTAATAAAAACTGCCTGCAAATAGTGAGCAACTCATTAAGTTTTAGGATTTATGTAGTGATTTTGCATTTTGTTTCTTAAAAAATAACATTAACAAAAATAGTCAAAACCACAACTGACAATCCACCATTGTTGCTTGGTTGATTTCCTCCCATAGAGACAAAAGCTGAAGCTAAAGATTTGGTTAATCCATAAAAAGCAACCGTCCATCTGAGATAGATGTAGAAGAAGTGTCTATGTGAGCCAAAGGAAAGGCTGGACAGGAGCAGAAACTGTGGGATAAGGGCCCCTTACTACCCCCAAAGGTAAACTTACAAGTGCCAAAAAATCAGGGGCATAAACATGAACCAAAACCTAGGGCCAGTTCAGCACCACGAATCATGACCCCAGAGAATAACTGAGAAAAATGACTCTTGAAGGAGGTGATGTGAAGCCATTTGCACAACTGCCAACTCTGGAACATTAATGTGTTCTCTGCCGTGAAAGATAATTTTGTCCCTCTACTAAGCCAGGAACACAAGACACTAAGGTGACAGACCTCCTAAGTCACTATCATGTCTTGGCTGGGTCCAAATTCACAGATGTAGCTGTTCAGCTACACCTGTGATGGGCAGAGTAGTGGAATTATGCCGGAGGCGTGTGTCAGACATGACCACAAAGATCTTGACTGCTGTAGTCCTCAAAAAAATCTCAACAAACCCAATGAGATGATGAGCTGGTAGTCATAGCAACAGTGTTTGGTAAACTCAAGTTAGTAGTGTTATCTCAGTTTTGTCCTTAAGAATCCTTCGACTGAATCATTGGCCCCAACTTTTCCACAAACATGGCACTTCGGCAAATGTTGCAGTTCTTCAATAGACAGCAATTTCAGACCATAGATAAGAATTTCCCATTGACTCCAAAGCTCAAAAGTTAGATTTTATAGCAAAAAAATCCTAAATCCCAGCTGGGAGCTTTCCATGTGAATTTACGTGTCCTCTTCTTTCTTTAGGCAGCCTGGCTTCCTCCTACAGTTCAATAACATGATTCATAGGTTACTTAGTGATTCTAAATTGTCCCTTGGTGTGAATATAACCTTATGTTGTGGTGTAGGCCTGCCATGGATTGACAGCCTGCCCAAGGTGCACAGTAGCTGAAATAGGCTCCAGCAACCCCAAAAGGGATTATGTGGGTTTGCATGATGGATGGATGGAATTTGACCAAACGAGGCTGTCCCACTGTAGGTTTTATTCCTGAATCCTAAGGCTACAGTCAGATATTATCCGTCAAATGCATGTACAGTCAAGCCCAAAAGGAATTATACGTTTTGACTTAAAGTCCATTTTTTTCAACCAGTAAGTTTCTTCTTGATTGGAAATCACACAAGCGACTCACAAAAGCGGTTGTACAAGAGGTATCACTGAGAAAAACACATTTCTCAGCTGTTTTTTTTCATGTAACCCTTGTACTATCCTAGGTATGTTTACATTAAAAGTGGGCTCATCCTCTCCAACGTCACGGTAATCCTCAGTAATATGTGTCCCGTGGCTGTCAATATTGTGTGTTACTCACTCCGCACATGCCCCTCCAGAATCCTCACTCTGGTCATGCCTCCTACAGCTGATTTCCCGGAGTCTATCCCATGGGTTCCAAAAGTGGGGCCAGCAGGACCAAATTTTCCCTGCCAAAGGTTATATTTTGGCCTGCCAAGTCATGGCTGTGGAAGCCAGAGGGTTTAGTAAAAAAAAACCCTTATGCGTTTCCCATTGATTCTCTATGGTGTTCCAAAACTCTATGGCTGTAATATACTTTTGACCACCAGGTGGCGGTGTTAGCACTTTCTTTGCCAGCAGCTATGGTTGAAACAACCCCCACGGTCACTTCCAAATATTCTTTATTTTCTCCTTTTATTTCATGAAGTGCAAAAAAATATTGGATTTGGCCCACGGACTGGGATCCCATATAGATTTTGGCCCTTTGAGTGAAAAAGTTTGGTCTTTTCTCTCATTTGTAATGTTTGTAATCAATCTAGCACAGGGATGAGAAAACTTTCTTGGTCATGGGCCAAAAAGGGTTTTAAAGTTTGACTGAAGGGCCGGACCAGGAGCAGATTTATGACATGTTTTGGTAATTCACATCGTAAAAGAAAGAAATAACCCGGGATCTGGATGAAAACATGCCTTAATCTCGATTAAAATTACTTTAAAACAGAATGTCTATGAATTCTTATTTCAAAACGGTGGTTTTTGTTCTCATTTCTGTGACACTTTCACCAATGAGTTGGTGTCCCTCAGGGAAAAATTCTAACTTAGGGAAAAGCTGCGTTCATGTGGTGTCTGACTTGGAAATCACACATGAATATCGGAAAAACAACAAATCTTCAAACACTACAGGAATGCAAAATAACTTTCTGTGTTTGAACATAGGTCAATTTATTTGTGGTGCGCCATCTGTGGGGGGACCTGACCTGAACTCCCGGGTATATAAAACAGTAATACAGGGGATAAAAAACTTGCATTCCAATTTGGTGCGCCAGATTAAATAGTTTAACGGGCCACATATGGGGTGTAGTTTGCCCATCCCTAGTCTAGTCTGTGTGCAGGAAGTCCTCAGGTCACCATATTTGTAATCGAAGGGTTCCTCTGATAATGTATTCCTAAGTCCACCTCCATTCATTCAAACATAGACTCATCAACAAAAAAAAACAGACAAGACCATTTTAACCAGGGTTGACGCATGGTAAGTCATCACTGAATTTCTTTTTTGTTTCAACAGTAAAAAAAAAAAACAAAAACATTACAGTTGAAATATATATGATTATACATGTTGCAATGCTACAGTGTGGTGTCTTTGGTGAAGCTATTCTGAGGAGAGGATCCTCTCAGCTTTTATCGCTTGTAGAGCTGTTCTATCTATGGCACTCACAAATTTATTTGGCATTCTAAGAGTCGTTTGAGCTGCCAAAGCACCATTTCCAAGAACCATCTCATTATCTCACTAGTAATTTAAAAGCAATAGTTTGGTTATAATTACCCACTAGTGCAGTAGAGCATTGTGCAAGTATTACATGCCAAGCTCCAGGTCAAATTCTGCCAGTTGAGTAATATTACATTAACAACGTTTTATTTTCAAGGCCTGGAACAAAATTGTCTTTTCCAGTTATCAATAATTTCTCAGGTAGCTGTGCTCTGCTTCACAGCGACTGCTTCAGTGTTCCTCTTACTCAGGAAGCTGGTTTACTCTGACTCCCTTGACGATAGCTCTCTTCATCTCAGTCTTTTTTTATCTATCCACATATTGCCCTCCCTCCTATCCACTTCCTTATCACACTATTATGTTGAAAATATTGACCAGCGGTACTTTGCCTCATATTTGTCCTCCTGTCTTGGTCAGAGTGGCCAACAAATCCTTTCCTGTGGTCCCTGAGCTTGTGACCAGGCTGTTTATTTCCCCTTGTTTCACACAAAGAAATGAAATTTCCAAGGATAATTAAAGCAGGATGCTGCCATTTGAAGTTTACTTTTTCATGTAAAACAGTAAAAAGAAGTAGGAGGGCAGTGAGGCTGGAAGTGCACTAAAGTACACAGCTTGTAGGCAAACAATGTCTTGTTTCTAATTAACAGGCCAACATCCCATAGCACAGCTTAAGTCATTTCACTGAATTTTTTTCCTGGATTTGCATCTTTCTTCTAGCCGCAAGTCCCAGTGAAAGAAGTACTTGCTCTGAATTTACTCACATTTTAAAGATGAATAACAACCGCGGTATGCAGCAAAACACTATCAGTTTAAAGGGGGATTGTTGTAAGAATAATAGGAAAAGCTTTATTTGTTGTGCAGTAGAGACATTTCCTCTTTGAAACAATGAACAGTATCTTTAAAACAAAATAAAATAATAAAACATGCAAATGAGGAAAGATTAGGAAAAACTTCTGTTTAACGTAGAACCAGATGGAGCAGTGAGGAAAGATCTGTGAGGGTGGAGCAGTCATTTACTAAAGCGGCTGTCCAGACAAAACAGGGTGTCCTGAAGTGAGTGGGGCTCATGGTCCAGCATGGACGTTGAGTCAGGTCTAATTCATCTCCTTGCCTGATTCCTACTCAGGACACAGCTGGACAGAAGAGTCGTAGGAGTGACTGACCCCTTAGCTCCAAAGGATGGCAGTCTCCTCAACAGATACAAATTGATTGGGTCTTCATGAACAGCACTTTGGTGTTGATGCTCCAGTCCAGTTTATTGCTGCAGTGAACATCTATGAACTGCTGCAATGACTAACATTCAAGCAGCCGTGTTCAATGAAAAGTCTATGTAAGAACAAGTCAACCTGAATTTTGGGGTTCGCATTCGGAACTATTCAAAAAACGTTCACGTCTTGTTGCAGTCTCTACGAACAAATCGGGATCACGCGCTGGAAGTTCAACCGGTTGAACTAAATCCCAACAACACTGAACTGTGACCAATCAGGTACTTGGATTAGGTAGCATCCTTCTCAAAACACAGAAGTCTCAACCATTGTAAACATGATTGCGAAGGAGAAACAAATAATTGTGGCTTCTCCCAGGCCCGGAATAATGAGATAGAATTATAGAAACGCAGCTTTGACCAAAAAAAAAAAAAAAAAAAAAAAACTAGAGCAAGATTTGTGGGATTTGCATCATTTTGACATTTCACATTAAGCCTCATCCTAATGTAGGTGGTGAACAAGCGCTAGAAAACAGTACAAAAAAACAAAATAAGAAATACATTACTTACGTAAATGTGTTTATGATGTTGTGATGACGTGTCAACCGGAGAGCCAAAGCATCAGAAACAATGGTTGGTTCAGGGATTGCAGTCGAGACGAGGACCAGGTAGGACAAGGCGGACATTTATTTTCCTTTCCAGAGGCACAGTGATCCTTTCAAAGCAGTAACAAACGTTCTTCATTAATACAACACCAACATAAAAAAAATGTGCAGATATACCACACACAGAAGATATTGCTTCCCAATATAATAAAGAAAATTAACAGTAAATACAACTTAAAATGCGTCTTATTTTACCCAGCTCTAACTATAAAGTTTACTAAACGTAAAAATAAATACATTTACATATTTCAGAATGTTTTGACCCAAATATTACAAACATTGCTGAACACCACGTTTTCCCCCTACCTTTCAAAGCAGTAACAAACGTTCTGAAATCAAAATGGCGCTCAGGACGGACTTTGCCCGGGAGTACGGTATCTCCTTCAGGTCAAAAAGTGCCACTGCAGTCAAAATCACGAGACAATAGCACCATCTGGTGGCCATAACTTTCAACTGTGCTATACTTACATTTTAAATGTAAACTTGGCATACCTCCACCACAAGGGTTAGCCCTTAAAAAACGATTTCGTAAAACTCGAAGAATCCGGATTCGGCCCAAATGGGCCATGATAGTCCACTGTAGAGCCCTCACACTGCAGGTTAGGGTCTTTGCCTCTCCCTGTTTGTGACATAGTCTAAGATCCAGGTGAGAGACCACACCTGTCCACTATAGTTCGTCTTCGAGAAGCACCAGCTATGTGGAGTTAAAAATGCTGGAGGAATCAAAAACAGAATTCTCCCAGCGCTGCCGGGATTCTTACGGTGGGCTAAAGAACGCTGGGGCAGATTACGCAGGGATCTTCTGTCCTCTGTTGCCTCACTGGCCCTACGTTTCAGATATAACAGTTTGAAAACAGAAATCGTAATGCAGTCACTCCTCTGTTGCTGCCTCAGCTCATAATATCTTTCTTTTCCTTTCCTTCTTTTGATCTTTATTACCCCGGAGGTTACATTTATATACTTTCCGACAGGTATAAAAACCTTATTTATGTCACTTTGACTGTGCAATGAATCTCTACTTTATGTTGCCTCCCCTGAGTTGTGTCACAGCATTTACCAGGAGGTGAATTTCCTGCAGTATGTATATATATGAGTAAACTGCTTTCAAGTATAGTAAACACTGAGTGAACTAGAAGACATCTACTTAAGATGACTGGGTAAAAAGAATTTTAATTAGGCTCTCCCTGCATTTTATGAATATTTCCGTTTGATCTCCTTTAGAAGAGAAAATGTTGATGTTTGACAGGTATCTAATCAGGTTGTAGCTTCAAAAAAATTCTTGACATGTTTGTGTCATATTTTGATTTTTCTTTTTTGAGAAAGATAGGAAAAAAAAGTTCAATATCTTGTATTTTGTCTTTTAATCCTAACCAATAACATTTGCCAAATAGATCTTTACTGACTCAGTAAAGTATTCAGAAGTGGGGCAAGACATTTTAGTTCCCCTTTAATGGAAAACTTTAATGTTTCTGCCTTTTTTATTACTGTCTGGAAGAATTTGTAGAAGATATTTGCAAATAGCTGAATTAATGTTCCAACTTTGGAGCTTTTTCGACCAATTTCATCTTCTATGCATTGTACAAAACCCAATCAAAATCATTCATTTGGGAATCTTTAAAGCAACAATCCCAAAAAACTACAACTATTACTAAGATCTCACAATTTTTTTGCTCTAGGTCTGCCATCTTTAATGTTAAAAAAACCATTTTGTCCACGTTCTGATGGACCGAAACTCAGCAAGAGCTGCAAAGTTTCACCTCAAAGTCAGAAAAATACATTTAATTTATTTTTTTAGTGGCCTTTAAGCCATTCATTTATTAAATATAGCTTTGACATATTCTCTACAACTAAGTTTGTCTATATATAACAAATGTAACTTCTTTCACTTTTGACAATATCATATTCAAGTTTTTAAAATAAAACACAACATGTTTTTAATCAGATCCTTCAGCTGCAGAAGATTTAATTTAATTAAAAAGACAGGAGAAATGAGATTTTCTATTGTTGACTTTTGTGTTCCATCTTTTCTTCTTCTTTTACCAGTGAATAAAAACATGACATTAGTGTAGAATCCAAATTATTAAAAAATCCTTACATGTAAACGCATTTAGATAATGTCACTCTGATAAACCACTCTGACAGTAGATTAAACCTTTTACAATTATTTTAATCAGTTAGGCCTATCTGACATGTCAAAAATCTAAAGATAAATTAATTAATTAGTTAAGTTTCATGTTTTCTTTAAAGCCAAAGAGCCACAATGGAGGAATAAAAGAGCCGAACGTGGCTCCAGGTTAAATGAAAGCATTTAAGATATCAAATCAGTCACATTTTTTTATGTATCTCATTTCAATCTTACTTATTTACACCAATTAAAACAGCCCAGTTGACATTTAACCTAAAATGATATTCTGCCTGAAACTTTTAAGATAGAACGAGTTTGTTTTGGTTAATGTGCTTTGGGATTTTTTTTTGACAGTCAAACTTTCAGGGGGCCATAAAGTCCCTTTTGATTTGTTCAGACTGTTAGATAGAATTTGATATAAAAATTGCAACAATATTCAAGCCACAACAATGGAGAAATTTTGGAGATGACATGCAGGAAAGTAAAGAGCTAATGCAAACATTATTGTTACAAATCACTGAGATATTATTGAGTTTGTTTTTTCAGTGCATATCATAACAAAAGTAGTGTTTTTCTGGGCTAAGAAGAACAAAAATAAAACCAAGTACAGTTTCTCTTCCTTCTGATGTCTTGCACCCATTTATCTACAGTATAAACATGCATGCAAATCAGACATTATTCATTGATCTGTCGACTTCAGAGCAGTTAATGCTGAAAGACTCCCTAGAGTTGACCAAAAATCATGTAAATCAAGTTTTTTTATTGAGCTTTGTTCAAAAAGCAGTCAGTCTGGGAAATGTCTTTTCTTTGTTTGTTTTTGTCAGGAAAATAGCAGGGTAAAGAATAGAGCAATCATCAACAAAACCCTGTGAGCGGTTTCTTTTGGATGTAGTCCTACAGTCCTCTGCACTGCCAAAAACGTCTTGACTCTCATAGTATAACTAATCTCATTTAAGAAAGTATCTCATTTCATAAATGGGAAACAACCAACTTATCTGGACCTCTTACTTGCATAGCCTATCACAATTTGAGTACCGTTTTCTCTGCACAACAGGCCACGCCACTTTACAAAAAAATGTTGTATTTTCAAACTTTTGTCAAATGTAAGGCACACTCGAAGGCACAATAAGATAGACAAAACAGTGACAGATATGTCCGTCATTAGCTGCGTTCCCATTACACTTTTGCGCAAAACTTTTTCGAAATTTCTAGAATTTCGATAAAACAATGTTTCGAAAAAACAGCGTTTCCATTAAACCATGATTATGCGAAAAACTCGAAGTAATTCCCGCGATAAGTCATTAAAAAAACATGACGACGGATATAAACACTATTTTCATGTGCAGTAGATTCATTCACATTTCTGCCACGGAGCTAGCTCTCAGCCTTCCCATCAGAGAAGACGTCTACGTCTGATCCGAGCCTTGGAGCGGCAGGCTCCTTAAACGTGGGAGCGACGTAGAGTCAAACAGTTTTGGGAAATCGTGGTTGAAGAATTCACCGAAGAGCTGTGGATTCAGCATTTTCGCATGACACGCTCAACTTTTGATGAGCTGTGCAATGCTGTGGGACCTCTTGTGGCTCCCGCTGTGCGGTGCCCAAGGCAGCCAGTTGCTGTGAAAAAGGGCATTTGACCAGCTTTTCCTGCTTCCTTTCCGAAACGCCATATCCGGTTAATGGTCACGTGACTCGTTTGTTTCGAAAAAAGTGTTTCCATTACAGTTTTTCGAAAAACTACTGTTTCGATACGGCCCAAATACCACCTCCTCTAAGCGCAAAAACTTTATTTCGAAAAAGGCGAGTTTTTTTCGAAATTGTGGTGTTTCCATTAGGATAATTTAATATTGAAATTCCGTTTTTCGAAATTTCAGAGTTAATGGAAACACGACTAATCAGTCAGTAATACTTTTAATGCAATTACAGTAACTCTAGAACTTGTTTGTAGCATGCTACACATTAGCCATGTTAGCGTATTAGCTTGACAGCACTGTGTACCTCTCAAAATCACTTTGACATCAATAAGCACAACCAGAAATAATCCATAGATAAGACACTCCAAATTTTAAGCTGCACTGTCACACTTTGAGGGAAAAAAAGGTTTTTAAGTGAGCCCTCCAGTGCGTGAAAATCAGTACTTATCCATGCAAGATTAAAAACAAATTCAAATTTGAGATGTAGGGGAAAGAAACTGCTTTAAATTAATATTCTGTATTGGGTCAAATCTGGATTTCTTAAGCCTTTTAGAGTGAACTATATCCATATATATTGCTTTTGGAACACTAATAAACAAATTATTTATGAAATATGAGTTGTTTTTTGTGAGTTTTTTCCTACCTGGTAGTAAAATGACTCGATTCCTGAGGCTCCGCCCACCGCTGCGTGTGGCTGATGCCCTTTTATGATGTCATCCTCGAGCTGTTCTTTGGCAGCATGCTTCCACAAAAATATACAACATCCAAACTCTTATCCCCCTTTCGTAGTCATGGCCATCGCTACACCAGTTCACAACACGAATACACTCAGCGTCTGCACAATTGTGCCCGACGGAGTTAAAGGAGCCCCACGTCTAAAATGAAAGGTTTTTTTGCTGATCACTGCTAGCTCAATGGAGAAATTGGGTGTTGGTGCTGGGGGCTCTTCCTGAAAAGGGCTGTTCTCACTTGTCAGCGCGTGAGCAGAATACTGCTGTGGGGTTGTTTATAGTGAGAAATGAATAGTAAAAAGCTCATAAGTTGGTTTTTCATGGTATGGCCCCTTAAAATCAAAAATTGTACAAAGAATGGTAACTCTCCTTCAAGATGCATATAGAATCGTAATAAAATAATCCTTCACTCTGAGAAACTGACTGTTAAACTGTGCTTTTTAAAAGCCTAAACTTATTGGTTGAACATGAAAACTTGACTTCTATTTTTTAGATATAGTGGCCAATGAGGATCCAGTATAGGGGTGTGTGATACAAATGGGTGTAACCACTTCGGTGTTTCCACGTTTGGAATCATTTTAAACCATTTGAGGTTCATACCAATAGTATTTTAAGGATTCTGTGGGACTGAACACTGTCTTCATGCAAAATATGTGTTTTGATGCAGCCTCATAATTATTCCGAGGTGAATAAGTCATGCAATAATAGATCAAAGCAAATAATGGGTCGTGGCCATCTAGCCTCTTTGTCCTTTCTAAGAGAGGAGGAGTGTGAAAATTAGCTGCTGTTCCTACGTCTGATTAATCTTTTAGCAAAAGAAGTTCGCTTCGTCTCCCCGCATCAGCTCACAGGCCTCTGTTTTTCTCGCCCAGCCTCGCACAGACACAATGAGGCAAACAAGCTGAATTAAAGGGCTGCAGTTGACAGGTAACCTTTCGCTGCTGCCCACAGCTACAGAGCTGCTACAGTCATAGCCCGAGCAAAAGAGGAGAGGTTGGATGAAGGGAAAGTGGACAGTCAATGAATTTAAATGTGTAATCTGATGACGCTTTTAGAGCATTTGACGAGCATTTCCAATGAGAACTGTTTAGTAAAATGAATAGGAATAATTAAAAAGAAGGTTTTCAATAAGACTGAAATCTTATTAAATTGTAGATTGACTGATTTAAGTTTTGCTTGTTTAAACCTGTTATTTACTCATCATTTGATACCATCTCATTTAAAAAAAATGACATACATAGACAAAATTTGCAGAACAAGAAGAAATCAGTATCAATTAGAAAAACAGAAATAGCCAACATCAAACAGCTGCATTCCAGACTGTCTGGGATGTTGCACTCTTTGACAGTCATGTCTCTGTTTCTGAAAGCCACGACTTTCTCTGATCCGACCATCTTCTGGAATCGTTTTTCTTTGCTGTGATTCGTCTTGCTCTTCATACTGTGACATATTGATTTTCAGAGATAATGGCTTGTAGCTCAAATGCATTTGTCCTGTCCACAACAACTTTCATGACTGTGTCAGGGAGAGCTGGTGTTCCCTTTTCCTAATTCATAAACCATGTAGTAAAAGCAAAAGAGAAGGGCTGTGATTGGTTACTTTGGTGACGAACCAATTCACGAATCAAGATCAAAGACATCCAAGAAACACAATTCTCACTATTTAATGTATTAAATATATGTGTGTCCTTTTACTAGATGAATTAAAATTCTATGTATGTAGAAATAACAACCAACCAAATATAGCACATGTGGTGTGTTTTGGATGTTGCCCCCTGTGAGTTTTATATCTCTGCTCTAAACAATGTAACAATCAAAAGATGTTTTTTTTCTGTCAACTTCCTGGTTAACTTCAGCAGAAAATAAAACATAAACATCAACTGTTTTGAATTATTTGCACCAAATTCTGAAAATGTTCTCCACTGTTTTCCCGTCCTCAAAGTTTCACTGACTGTAGATGGATGACAAGATATTAAACAAAGACAGAAATACCTAAAAAAAACTGACTGTACAACACATTCTAGTTTCCAAGTCGAACATTTTGATGCATGGTTAAGGACCCTTTGAGTTAAAAATTCACATTCTGGGTGTCCTTAACTCGTCGTTAGATTCTGGTTCGTGTCTGACAAAACAACTGATGTAACTGGAACAGCCAGCATGCTAAAATAAAATGACGAGTTGGGGACACAGATAGCATCAAAAACTGACGTGGAGGGGTCCTTAACCATGTGTGATGACTTGGAAAAGAGAATGTGTTGGACTTTGACAACTGCAAAGCATTCATAGTCTTTTAATCTAAACCCAGAATAGCCTTTTAAACAAGCATTTTCCCCCCTTTTTACATCTATAAACAAAATTGATTTCAACATTTTGAATTATTCATGAATTATTTTTGTTCTATTCTTTGTTTATTGTAATATTAAATATTTTAAAACAAATTAGCATTTTTTTCTTAACCTATTTCAATAAACTGAACCTCACTCTCAACAAAAAACTATAGAGAGCTTTACTGGGAACGTGAGACGCTAATTCAATTCAATTTTATTTAGCCCAAAATCACAAAGGAATTTGCCTCATTGGGCTGCCATTTTACTTTGTAGATTTACTTCCAGTGATAGAAGTGCATTCACTTTCTTTAGTTAAAAATCCAATTTTATTTTGTAATTTTAAAGCAAAAATATTGCCTGAAATGTATTTTTTACTACATCCTACAAGATTTATAATGATTCACAAGTATGTTGTGAATATTCACGAAATCCATAATTGTGAATATCCGAGTATCCGGATACTTTTTCCACCCTGAAAAAGATTAGTCAACCCTCAACAAAAGTAAAAAATGTTGATAATGTGTATGCCCTGGAGAATCAATACTTGCTGTGATAATTAATACTATGACTATGATTAATGGTCTGTAATTGTCATTTGATTTATTGATACTTATGTATTTTTTAATTTCTTCAATCAGAAGTTATGAACCAAATAATGATAATTTATATGATGAAAATAAAAAGTTAAGTAAAGCAAAACGGGGTGGGATTATATAAGTTTGCTTCCCTCCGATTCCCTTTCAAGCTATTAATTAAACTCCTTTTGATAAGCTTGATATGTCATGTTCTATATTCATAAGGGATTAACGTGTCTAAGAATGATGATTAAATTATTTACATATGTATTTTCCAATTAATTTCATGACTAATTATTCTAAATCTGATAGATTTGTATTTCTGTTTGTTTTCTTTATTTTCGTTTTTCATCTGATTGCTTGAAATAAACAATTTCCAAAATCCAAATTCTAAAATCCGCATATAATTTCCAGCTAACCCCTTAATGTTATTTAACTTACTGTAACTTTTCAACCGTGTACACGATCAACGTAATCACTATTAGATGTTAGTGTGTTAAAGGATAAACATATTTTGTGTTTAATTTTGATAAAAAACTTGGAAATCTATGGTGTTGTATTGGAGAAATAAATCCTACAAAGCTTTTAAATTCTTATATTTCTCCATTTTTCATGAAAACACTCTTTACGTGTTAACATTCATTCCACAGAGTAACAAACTGAAAGGGAAGCTTGAAAGTGCTGAGTCACTGACCCCGCAATAGTGGCAGTCGCATCAACACAGCGTCTGAGGGATTCATCCGTCGCTCAACACGCAGACAAGAAAATACGTTCAAATCCCCCTAAACAAACTTGATAGGGATTTCCTGCACTGTGTGATGGAGTTGACACTTTGCTACCCCCATTACAATTTTTTGTAGGGGCACTTTACGCCACACGTCAGTCTATATCAGCACATCCCACTTTAACCCCGAAGGCCTCACCTTAATCTACCCAACGTGTCTGATAGCATTTCTAGGTAATTGAAAAAGATGTGGTAGATGTGGGCAAATAAAAAAAACACACTGACTGAATCTGCATGAAAGACTGAACAAGCTAAACATGACAGATTGCTAAAAGTTCTTTTTAAAGTAGAGATGAAGTGGAGACGTGCTTTTTCATCAGATCAAAATGCTATTGTTGACATTCATAGACTTTTTTTTTCAGAAATTGTGCATCATGCTGAGATGTGGGTCATGTCTGTCACTCAGCTCACAGCTTTCTGCATGAAAAAAGCAGCAAAGACTCATGGTTGCTACGCAGTTCTAATGTGGCTGGACTTTTCTGCAGCGTCATGGTGATCTAGAACAACACTGTTAGGGTATTTGTTCGTTTTGACTTCCTTTCCGGTGTTTTTGGTCATTATTTACATGTCTTTATCTGATTTCATTTATAAAACATTAAAAGGCCTTTACCATGCTTTCCTTAAGTCTTTTAAAGTAACCTATATCCATATATATTATCATATATTACCTTTGGCACACTAAAGAACAAATTGTTTATGAAATATGAGTTATTTTCATGACTTTTTTTCCTACCTGGAAGTAAAACATCTCGATCTCTGAGGCTCCGCCTCTCGCTGCTTGTGGGTGCCGCCCATTTCATGACATCATCCAAGAGCCGACCTCTGCATTGTGTCTGCGTTTTGCCATGAAAACAAATAACATCTGAATTTTTGTAAAGACAGATGTGCATAACGTTTACTGCTATACTGGTTGTAGTGATGGCCGGGGCCTAGCGGCTGAGTTAGCTGAGTGGCAAAGCTAATAGCTGAGCATCGCTAGCTGAGTGGTGAAGCTAACGACTGAGCATCGCTAGCTGAGTGGTGAAGCTAACGACTGAGCATCGCTAGCTGAGTAGTGAAACTAGCAGCTGAGCACCGCTAGCTGAGCAGTGAAGCTAGCAGCTGAGCACGGCTAGCTTCTTGGAGTAATTGGATAATTGTGTTAGCCTGGGGGGTGGTTCTGGTAGTGCAGAGTTATCCTGAAAGGGGCAGTTCTCACTTTGTGACATCATCTCATGAAAACTCGCTCATTTTTGTGGGTTGGGAGGGGCTGGTGATCAGAGCACAGGTTTTTAGAGGAATACTGAAAAATGTGTGAATGGATCAAAATACCACTTTGGGGTTGTACATAGTGAGGAATGAACATTGTAATACATTTAAATGCTCAAAAAGTTAATTTTACATGACAGAGGCTCTTTAAAATAGATTTTGGTGAGGAATGTGCCATACTCCAAAATCTAAAAATGTGTGCATGCATGAAAACATCCACATTTATAATCTATGCAGAGTGTGTTTTCATGTTGTCTTTTTCACACTCACCTGAAGTCATCTGGTCATGTGCATACTGGAACATGCATGCATTCACAGGCAGCTTTGGTCAACCAATCAGAAACCTGGTAGCAAAGACGCCAGAAAAGAAAAGCCAAGATTTTTCAACAACAATAAGATGTGATTTGTTTAATTCGGACCCCCATGCGCATTGTGGCTATTGAGGGAGATGATCCCGACTGTGCTCATGCACAAACCGCCACATCCTCAGCTGTGGAGATCAGTGCGTCAGCAGAGCAGCAAGTATCGTCACTAAGTCACAGCTTGCTCTTTCTCGCACGTCTTCTTTTGTCACTCAATCAGATTTATAGCTCTCCGGCCACTTAGGTCAATTGAGTCCAACATAATATAATGGATTATAGTTTATCTACTGATCGTCAATCCAATTATATCCTATCAGTTAATGACTTAATTAGTGGTGACAAAAATAAACACATTATATCTGTCTGTGCTGGTCATGTCTTGTGAAGTTGTGTAGTTTTAATATATTTGCCGTCAAATGTCTCTGCAGAAAACATTGCCGCGTTTCACAAAAGTTTGTGTTAATTTTCTTTCTAAACAGACATTTGTAAGATTCACTTACATAGATATTTACTCGGTTTCTGCCACTGTTTTGTGCCATGAGGCCCTCATAAACGGGGTCATAGGTAACAACATCTGCTTGGGCGAGGTTATTGTCTAACTGTTCCGCAAAGAGATGACTCCATTTGTGACTCCTGCAACGTTGGAGAACATAAGCCAGGCCATCTGATGTGTCTGCATGGATGAAGACTCACCATCCTCGAGGGCATGTGTCTACCACCGATGGTAGAGTTCATAGTGGATCTTTTGCATAAGTCACTGAAATCCTAGTAGCTCTGTGGGGAAATCTTAACCCCTTCATGCCGTATGTTGCTAATTTGCAATGTACCATGAAATCTAGGACTTTAGTGGCTGGATGGCTCCGTTGGGGTACTGGAAACCGAGGTTAACTTCCCAGGGGGTACAATGAGCTTAATCCAGAGTGGGTCCTTAGGCAAGACCGTTCACGCTACTGCCTAACTATGTAGCCACAGGGGAGTCTAAGTCTGGGTTTTCAGTGCCAGTATATACAGGGTTGTGTAAGGAAGAGAATCTGGCATAAAACTCTCTGCCAAACCACCTGTGCAAATCAGTGAAAGTTGATTTGTCGTGGCAACCCCTGACAGGATGTGCCAAAAGGTGAACAACAACCATGAAATCTAGGACTTAATTTAGCATCACTTTGAACAGAACAGAAATGAAGAATATATTTTTATATATGAAACTGGAAATAAAGTGAAGGGGTTAAAAGATGGTACAGATCAGATGTGGTGTTCAGTGTACCCCCCGTCTTACTTCACTGATTATTAGCTCTCAGCAGCTCAAATCAAACTCCAGCATCTGAAGTTATACCAAAATAATATCTGGGTCGGCAACCATCTGGCTTAACTCAATTATTCAAGTGAACAAACGTTGCGTTTCTCACAGCAATGTCATCCAGCCATAAAAAAACCCCATGCACAAGGCACTCAGAATATTCACACCTTGTTCCACACCGGTGGAATGATCTGTCAAAAGCCATTAAGCTAGGAGAGTCCTTCTCCGTCTTTAAGAACCTCTTCGAAAAGTGCTTTCTGTGACTCTAATACTTCTATTACTAACCTAGTGTTTGTCATTTTCCTCTTCTATTTCTAAAGGGACTTCCTATTTAAACTCAGTCTTAGGAACAACTTTATTTTAAGTTTCTTCTAGAATTCAATGCATACTTCCACAGGACTAGTGTCTTTTTCAAGCTTTATTGAAATTGTATTTTGTTCAAAAGTGGGTTTTAGATTAAAAGACCATTTTTTTAATTTAAAATTTAACAGTACAGTGACCTTTATATCGCGGTTCACAATGCGTGGTCTAACAGTTTTTTTCAGTGTAATTTTATGTAGTACATTTTTATTTTTCAGTGGTTTAGTTTCACCAAAGTCATTATAAATACTCATCCATGTTCATTCTTGCACCTGTATGTCCAATAGTACTTAAACTCATCACATTGCAACATGCACCTGTTAGCACGGCACAGAATGCTAATGCTAAAGAATTGTTAATATTTTGCAAATAGCTTGGGAAGTTTTAGTCAGTTCTGTATTGTTTCAGTTTTTTTTTTATTATTATTATTCTGTGCATTAGGCTGATGTGCAAAGTTCATGAGAGCTAGCTAGCTTACGTCATGTTTGCGCATTGCTAACGCTCAATCTTGTTTCTTTTGTGTGTTTTAATATTGTTTGAGCAAAGAAGCGGATATAATTAAGGACAACTGCTGACGGTTCTAATTTGTGCTTTACAGAATGAACATTTCAGTGGCACCCACCCAAAGTTGTCATGGATCCCATGTCTCCTGTACAGAATGCATCAGTTTGCTAAATTTAAATAAATCTTCAATCGTGATCAGAGCCTTTGTTTTCATTTTATAAAACTAAACTTGTTTTACTACATAGGTTGAAACTTTTATAGTTAAGACAAAAGAGAAAAGTGTGAGAATGATCATGTCTATCTGAAAAAAAGAGTGCAGTGAGAGGTTTTACTGCCTTAAAATATCTGTATTCCTTCATTGATTTCATTTATCACAATGTTTTTTTTTTTTTAATAGAGCGTAGCCACTGCGATAAATGAGGGAACAATGTACATCCTCGATCTCAAAACTTAAACACATTGCATTTGGCTACAATGTGTTTCCATTACTTTTGTTGCCAAACTCGTGCACCTGTTCAACAACCATCCAATTTGCAAGACTTAAACTTTAAATATATGGATATAGAATTTCATTGTTATAATTATGCAGAATTTATTGTACATTTATATAAATACTACACTCTTTTTGTTCTCGTATGCTGAAATGTTTGAAGAACAATCTCAAAACTGACACATGTTCAACTTGTTCACACATAATTTCCTTTTTTATGGTAAAAGCCCTAAAAAGATATCACAGACAAAGTATTATGCAACTCCTGGGAGAGAGAGGTGGCAGGGGGAGATAGCATGGCCTCTCCCCCATAAAACACCTCCAGACAATCACTGCGTGCCCAAAGAAATATCCAAAAAGACTTTGTTCCAGGATGTATGACCCTCTGGATTTTAAGCATTGCACTTAGCCACTGAAGTGAGAGTTATTTTCTTTGTTGGCTCACGCAGAAAGTCATTTGCTTTCCCTACATTATGAGATGGCCTCCAGGGAAGCAGAGTTTCATTAGAGCCAAAGCCCACATTAGTATGTTTGGAATGACTTTCATTGATCTACTTGGCCATAGTAGATCATAGCCCGATCTTTTGCATTAGAAGATTGTACACTGCTGCACAGTGTTTGCTCACCAGGTAATGATGGAAGTGTTGAGAAAACTTTGTAAAAGCCTCTTAGAAACTTGTACTTTTCATCACATCCTCTTTCAAGCTTTTAACTTCTTAAATACAAATCCAATTTTGGGGAGAGTGATTAAGATGCTGCCACTTTTAATCTTTCATGGATTTAGATGTTTTTTTTACATCCTAAAAATGTAGTAGGCTGAAAACTGTTTGAACAAAAAGTTTGGAAACTAGAAAGTGATTGCCTCCATGTAAAAAGACTCATCACAACCAACACGTTTCTGGGAAAAATGAAAAAAAAAAAAAATAAGCACAAGCCTACATCTTTATTAGGCATTCCAGGGCTGAAGTCCTGGGACCTATGGAGGTCTTATCTTCAAAATGTAAGTTTATGTCTGCAATTATGGGAGGGAAGTGGAAAAAGTTTTTAAAAAGTTAAAAAAAGGAAATAAGTATTTGATCCTGAACTGGATACTGATAATTCATGTAGAGAAAATGGTATGGTCGAGTCGGGGTGGGATTACATAAGTTCGCTTCCTTCCACTCCCTTTCAAGTGATCAACTTGTGATTTATTAATTGATGATGTTATGTATGTATTATGACCTGATTGCTTGAAATAAACCATTTCATTCATTCATTTATTCATTTCATTCATTCATTCATTCATATATTCATTCATTTCATTCATTCATTCATTCATTCATTCATTCATTCATCCTTCGGCAATTTTGTAGGTTTGACCACTTAAATAGGAATTGACAGTCTTTCATCCTAATCTTAAATTCATTTAAACAGTGAGAAATAAACAAAAGTCATGGTTTGAAGTGGCAGACAACTCCTGAAAACTGATTCAGGAACATAGACTTTAGGACACTGATTCAGAAGCATACCCTTTGGGACAGTGGTTCAGGGTAGAGACAGTGGCTCAGGAACGTAGATTCTGGGACGCTGGTTTCAGGAACGTAGAATCTGGGACACTGGTTCAAGAATGTAGACTGGGACACTGGTTTCCGGAACGTAGACTCTGGGCCACTGGTTCAGGAATGTAGACTCTGGGACAAAGGTTTCAGGAACGTAGACTGGGACACTGGTTTAGGAACATAGACTCTGGGACACTGGTCTCAGGAACATAAACTCTGGGACAAAGGTTTCAGGAACGTAGACTGGGACACTGGTTCAGCAACGTAGACTCTGGGACACTGGTTTTAAGACCATAGACTCTGGGCCACTGGTTCAGGAATGTAGACTCTTGGACAAAGGTTCAGGAACATAGATTCTGGGACACTGGTTCAGTGACGTGGACTCTTGGTCAAAGGTTTAGTAACATAGACACAGGGACCTCACTACACTACCTTAGGAAAGCTGTTTCAGGTAAGTCTATGCAAACATTGGACTCAGGAGGGTGGCTCAGTTAAGTTGATGCAGACTATTGACTCAGGGAGATAGCAACTCATGCTTCAGCTCTCACCATAGGTTTTCTATGAGATTATGGTCCAGAGACTGGCTGGGTCACTCCATGACCTAAATTTACTTTTTCTCCAGCCATTCCTCGGTTGCCTTGGTTGTATTTTTTAGGTCATTAGACCCATCCACGATCCATTTTAAGCCTTCTTGCAGAGGGAAAGATTAGAATGTAGATGGTTCAGTCCATTCTATCACTGATACAATGAAATAACTCTGTGCAAAAATTATCCCAAAGCATTATGTTTCCACCTCTATGTTTGAAAAGGAAGATTGTGTTCTTGGGGTCATAGTCAGCATTTCTCTCTTCCTCCACAAATGACAGTATTAATTTGATGCTATAGAGCTCGATGTTGGCTTAATCTGAACATACCACCCTCTCGCAATCACTCTCTAAATCATTAAGGTGTTCTTTGGCAAGCTTCAGGTAGCCCTACACATGTGTGTTCTTAAGTAGAGCTACTTTGTAAGCACTGCAAGATGTTAAACCATTCCAGTGTAAAGTATTCAAATGGTTTCCTTCTATCTGCTTTGAGATCATCAACTAACTCCTACTGTGTCATTTCAGGCCAATTTCTCACTGTCCTTATGATCATTGAAACCTCACCAGGTGAGATCTTGTTTGGATTGATGGTCAAGTTCTTGTATTTCGGTCCAATTGCACCAACAGCTGTCACCTTAACCCTTCTTGCTAAGGGTTTTATAGTCTATTCCGGTCTTGTCCAATCTCCCCCCTGAAATATATAGTACTGAAAGCTCTTTCCTCTTTCCTATGTAGGAGAGGTTGGACACTGACTGATTCTGTGGACAGGTGTTATTTCTACAGGTGATCATTTCAAATGTGTTTCTTTATTTCAAATGTGAGGTTGATTAGGAGAGTCTAACTGGCCTTTATGAACCAGTACTATTAACTGTTACTAGGGTAAAAATTCTTTAAAGTTGATTTCTTGATTTTCTATCTCTTTGTGTTCAGATAAACCTACTATTAGGATGACAAACTGTCAATTTCTTTTAAGGTGGGCAAACTTACAAAAGCAGCAGGGATCAAATACGTATTTCTTTCACTATAATATTCTAATTGACTGACATTTTTTTTTAGCTAGACGCAATTGACATATGACTAATCAGAGGCTCTCTAACTACTAATCTATCTGCCTACTTTCATGGATAAGATTGACTACTCTTGAAAGTTACAATGAAGTCCTCCAAAGAATAGCTACTTGAGAGAACATGCTGCAGGAACTTAAGCTGCTGACAGAAAAGAAAAATCGGAATCTAAAAGAGAATTTAGAAACCAGCAATGGCAGCGGGAGTTCCAACTCGGTGCAGCTGCAGAGGAACCCCAGCAGCGGCAGCAGGACTGAGATGGAAACACCTCCAGGTAAGCTGTCTGAAAGCATGGCGGATTTTAGAAAAGAACATTATTGAGCTGTTCAAACCAACAACATGAAAGTTTTTCAAGTGAAAATGACAAAAAAGTGGGAGCAACTTTAAAAGGAGTAACTTTCAAAAATGCAGCTGTTCTATATCAGATAAGATCAACAAAACTGTGGACAATAAAACATATTCAGTGATTATAAATAAAGACATAAATGGGAAACTCATTCATGTAAAATAGTTGGAGCTGCACTGGACTTAAAATAGAAAATCAATGTGCTATCTATCTTTAAGTGTCAATAAAAAGATTAAAAACCATGAATAACATTTGTTGGAAGTGAATTCTGTTTTTGCTTTTTTGTTTGCAAACTTGCACACTGACTATAGTGTGCAAGTTCCACAACACAAACTCCAACGGGGAATAAGGAAAGAAGCTCCTAGCAGTGAAAGCAAAGCGATCGTGTTCCAATCTAAGTTATCAATTTAAGACAAAAATAGGGAGCAACACCCTGAGGAGCCCCTGAACCTTCTCAATGATCCCACAATGACAAGATAAAAGCTTCCCGGCAGTGCTATCCACAACCAATCAGGTTCTTTAGGGTGAGAATTTATCATTTGCCGTGTCAAACGGCATACTCTTGTTGAAAAACAGACACGTGCTTGACAGATTTATACTGACAGGAAAAGTCTGTAGTTGCGCCTGTCCATCACGGGACACCTTGTTTACTGGGAGAACTCAGGAGAGTATAGAAAAGCTGTATAATCCTTGTCATTGTGTTTGTGTGTGTGTGTGTGTGTGTGTCAAACCTGACATGACTGTTTTCAAATATTTGACAAGTCTATTATGTGTAGTGAAACAGAAGACAATGGTCCAATACCGTTCAGATTTTACCTGACATTGAGGGATGTGTGTGTTTTGTTTGTGTGTGTGTGTGTTCTGTACACACAAAACGTCTGTAATGCACCCCCTCCGACTGTCCCCTGGGTCTGAGCAGATGAGCCTCAATGCTGAAAGGAAAGCACCTACGCTCCCTCTCTGCAATCTGCGTCGCCTTGGTGGAGCTTTAAGTATAGATCTTTACATCCTGGACCGTTTGTTACCGGCTCTCAGAGGCAGCAGATGTGTTTCCAGGCCCCACTTAGCCAGACACTGTGAGGTGATCAATGGATGGGAGGAAAGGCACACAGGTGATTGAGATACCTGCCACTGCAGCACCACCGGCTGATCCGTTACTGACAAATACTTTCTCTGGGACATGAATCTCTTACAAGTCCCTCCGACTGAGCCCGAGCGATTACAGAAAGAAACTTTTGTCAAAAAAAAACAGTAAATAGTATTGAAAAAGGGAGTTGGTTGTTTGGAGATATAGGTCCTTTGAAGCTGTAAATATCCACTTTGATCATCTTTTGATCTATTTACAAAGGTTTCCCAGTCTTTTAATCACAGATTATGTTGTTTTTAGCCAAAATAAAAAACCTGTATAGTTTTGTATGACATAGTTTATGTAGAGCGGTAGTTATTCATTCGAAATTTGAATCACCATTGGTAAAGAGAAACCCTGCGCTCCTCACCTTTTCCATTGCTGAGAGCGCTTTGTTTACACTCTTTTCTGCTGGCATAACCCCAACCTAACATTATTGGTGCAACAAAAATGGTGAATAATATTGGAGCTATCAATCAGTGGAGGCCTTCACTATTAGTACGGGGTCAGAAACCAGCTCGGATGAGGAATACCTTGGCTTACTAGTGTCCCAACTGTCTCAAAACTCAGAGGCAATTTTTTTTGATGAACTCCCGCCGCTCCACAGCAAAGATCTTAGGGTCTATTCAAAGTGGGCATATTTGGTTTGCCTATAGTGAACCAGAGGTCGTTTCTCCAAAAAACTTCAGTCTGAATACACCCAAACAGACCCTGGTCAGGGACCACAAACAACTTTCTGACCTATTTTTATGAGGTGGTGTTTCCAATCAGACTGGGCTCCAATTCGCTCTGAGTTTCCTCAGTCTGAATAGTGGAACAATTGGCCCAAAATGGCTACCGTAGACGGAGTACTGGAACAACAACTCACTGAAATTTGGTCAAATGGATATCGGCCCGTAACACAACTTTTAATGTTCTACTCCTTACCGGAGCGGACCACACTGGACGGCTCAGTAGAAACGAGGCTTTAGTCAGCAAAATACAAAATTTGAATAAGTGAACTGTTCCGACAAGGATTGCCAAATGTATGACTTCCTTAATTCTTTCTCACATGGCTTTACCACACCCTCATAATTCCCGTCCAATGACCGAAGAGATCTTTAGTGACATGGTTTTGTTTACAAGCTGTTGTTCGAAACAGAAATGTCAGACCAAACGCAAGGTTCAGCACTCGATCCGGACCAAATTAAGCTGACTCGATCCAGACCGATGGACTGTTCCAGTCTGAATACATCCTTAAAAATTTACAGGCTTTTTGATTTTGGCTAAAAACTCATAATTAATCAAGATTCAAAAACAGATAAAGATATAGGTGAAGTGGGACTTCAACCCTCTGAATACAAAATATATATGGAAGCTTTACAGCAAAAGGGGAGGTATATGGTAATAGTTTTTCTCATTTAAAGTTTGGGATTTTAATATGACATTGATTGATCCAAAAGTATAATTTCATACTATGTCACCATTACATAAAGCTCAGCAACTAAGTATCTGACGTACAAATACATTCAGTTGCACATTAACTCTACGGGCTTAACTAATCCTGCCACGACAAAAATAAATTCCCTTTCACTGACAGTCTGGCCGCGCATCTAAAGCACATTTTACTTCTTCAGCATATCTTCCTAAAATGGATTGTAAACTAAAGCAGTCTGGCAGCGATGATCAAGGACTCGTGCTTCATGGATTCTCGGTCTCTATCACCCACACAGATTCATTAAACAGACTTCTGTCCCCAACGCCAAATGTCAAAACCTTTGAAAGATTATCCCTCGGAGGGAGGAGGTGCAAGGGAAAATCTCAATGAATGAAAGAGAAGCCTTTTTTTCCCTTTAACATTTAGAGTTTGAGGCACTACTTGAAAATCCGTCTAGCTTTGGTCTGGATTTGAAATAAAGAGAAAATCTGTGAGCTTCTTTATCTTTTGTCATTCACAAAAACATGCTTTTTATTCAAAGCAATAAAATGATGATCAATTTTACTTTGTGACTGTACACAATCAAGACTGATTGTTTTTTTTTTCTTTGAGTATATGCGTGGGTGGGCCTCGCTTCTGCTTGCTGTGTTGTTTGTGGATGACTTTACTTTGAAAGGCCTTAAAATAACCAAACAAATTTGGTTCATAAATATTTCAATCTTTTGACGGAGAAATGCAGGGCAGCAGATAGAACTGCTTAAATTCTTTGAAGAAAAAACGGATCATATTCTTCAGAAATCCGGTGCTGAAAGATATTTCCTTTAATTGTTTTATTGCACTGTGTGAAGAAGCATACAAGACATACAAAGAGCCACTTTTTTGTTGTCTTTTTTGATGTAATAATATCACGTTTTTCTACTGAAGACATACTTGCTACTTTATTCTGTTCTATGGCAGCTATTTAAAGCAGGAAGTTACGTTTAGAGCAGGAATAGGCAACTCCAGGCCTTAAGGGCTGCAGTGTCTACATAATTTACAGATATCCAAGCCCTACTCATGACTGATTACCTGGTTCAGGTGTGTCCAGCCAATTAAATCAAGCCAAAGCAGGGTATGTTGGAAAAAGTGCAGGAATTCGGCCCTCGAGGCCTGAAGTTGCATATCTCTGTTGTAAAGAAATTAAAAATGTTATTTTTCAATTCTGTATTTTATATGTAGTTCCTGTTTTTGTTTTTTTCTTACCTTCCTATAAAGAAAAAAATATCCAGTGTTGCTGTCCACATTGCTGTCTTCACTTGGACTGATAGCAGAGCTAGTAAGGTTGATGTTTCAGAAAAATTTGGCATGGATGTTGTGAGGTTACACCCGCTAACTTTTGCATGTTCATCCATGAGGAAGAAAGAAACTCAATTGAAATTGAGTCATTTTTAATAAAAAGTTGGATTAGAGTCGCACAGATTACTCTGGATCTCCCCCCAAAGACAAAGAAATGTAAAATGGAGTCCACATATAAATGCCCCGGTGGGCTTTATTTTTTAGTGGAAAAGTACTAATTAGGTAGTGAAAGTTTCCCCTGACTGGTTTCAACTGGTCTAGAGCTCCATGTGGGTTAATGTAACAATACATTCATTCATTTTTTCAATAACAAGGTATAACAGTGCAACATAAAATATATATATTTTTTTTAAATCTTCATGCAATATAGTGTAGTAGAGTGGTAAATGCCAACTCTGTTTAGTTCTGAAATACTTTAAATTTACAAGTCTACTAGTTACACTTCTTATGTATTTCAATGATTTTCCTCCTATTACTGTATTAGATATTTTTGCAAGTAACCGTTAATGTGATGTTACTTTAAATGTTGCGTTTAGCCAGCAGAGGGCAGTGTCGCGGAAGTTATCGCTGGACATTTACTTTGAAAAACGCAAGGCAGTCGTCTTCCTGTTTAGCGGTCTGACTTCACCGTCGATTCATGTGCGTGAAAGACAAACTATCCATGAAGCTGTAAGGTAATTTACTCAAAACATGTAAAACCCATCTTTTTTTATTACTTTGTTGGAGTTGTTCCGCATATTTTTACATAGGTTACACAGAGGACGGGATGTGAGGCAGTGTAATGTATTTAATATTATTGATAAACGGTAAGGTTTCCAGAGACATTGACGAGGCGGGAGCTTCGTGTGGAGAGCGTGTTTTATTGTATTTGCGACAGCCATAAAAAACAGCACTACGGATAGCAGCAGGGACAATTATAAAAGCGATAGTTTAATTCTCCGTACATTACAGGCAGCCATGACAGTTGTGTAGCGTGTAAGAAAACGGCGCCATTTCCAGCATTCCTGAGTGTAAAATAAAGCTAAAAACTGTGAGTTTTTGTTTGATTATTTATTTGTAACTTTACCAGTGGTTACTTAATGACTTCTAAGTCATTTTGATTTTTTATGTTCATTTCCCAAATCCACAGCAGTTTTTTTTTTCTTTTAGTATTTTCAACATTTTTGTTTGGTCAAATAATTTTTCCACAATATTAACCAGTTGTCAAATAACAGTTTATTGCTTTGTTGTACCCACAGAAAGCAAGTCTGTGACCATTTTTTATTGTGATTTAAACATTTTAAAATTGCTGCATAAAACCCCAGTTATTGTGCACTGTGAGGCAGCATCATTTCTCCAGGCTACACAATAGTATAATCGTATAAAAAGCCTTCATTTAGTATAAAAACCCATCAATGTACTTTAGGATCCCCTCTTACAGAAAAACAAGTTAGCACAGAGAATAATCCAAAATAGTGGGCCTTTGTAAAAATGGTTCACTTCATTTTTACATAAATAATCAATGTTTGCCTCAGTCTCAACATGTGGTATTCATGCACAAAATACAGTCTTTAAAAGTGATATATACAAATATAAAATCTTCTTTTCTGAAAGAGGGGATCCAAAGGTGCATCCATGCCAAATATGGAGCTTGTACCACAAAATGCATGATTATTTTAATAACCGTGCATTTTTATTCTCATTTCTTGTATTTTATCTTCTCCTACATTGACAATTGTCACACACTGAAAACCCTGGCTAACAGTTTATCCCATTCTCTACAAGTGGAAGCATCAGAATAGAGCAGGGCACCAATTGGGACCAAAGCTACACAGATGATCAAACTGCATCCTTTTTAGATTCTCCTGATTTACACCAATTTGAATAAAGAAATACTCAGAAACACAATATTAATGTCATTTTCTTTCTATATGTCCTCCATCGTCTGAAAAGTGCCAAAACACCAAAAACACGAGTTTCATTGGAGTGGGTTTTTAAAGTCATTAGTTGAAGTCCTTGAAAACTGCAACTGCTCTAGACAGCAATGCTCCTCAGTAATGGTCATTTTTGCACTTAGATGCTCATAACTGAAGACATCTCACTGTTTATTGTTATACAGAGGTTGTGCAGTGTCGTCCATAAAGTTGAGCAACACGTGCAACACTCTGAAACAAGGTCAGGACATTAACATTCTCTATTCCTTTCTTCACATGATGGCTGATCACGTTTCTGTCTTAAAAACCTCCTGAAACTGTCTCTTCAGGAAAATAAAAGTGGTGTATGGTGCTGGCAGCAGCTGGACCCGCAGCTCTGGAAAATGTTCGCCTTCTCGGTTCTTGGAGAGCAAAAAAGTGAGTTAAAGGCAAATTTGAGGGGAGATGACAGCATGGGTGTTTTAAGATGCATGACTGATGCGTTGGATAAAGCTGTGGGGGGGTTGACAGGCAAGCTGTGGGTTCAAGCTTTGAGTTCAATGTGACTCGGGGCGGGGAAAGACAGAGCCGACCCCCTCCTGAGATGAATGTAATGAAATGCATGTTCGGCTCCCTGGCTCTCGTCAGGTTTCCATGAGGTTACAAGTTTTCAGTTTTCAAATCTGTGAGGTTTTTTTTTTCTATCAACTGCTGTATTCTTTTTTTACTTTAAAATTTCGTACTCTTCCATTTTTTCCCCCAGCTCTTCATACTCCTTGTTACATATCTGATTTTTTTAATGATAGAATAAGTCCAGAAGCACATCTCCACTTTCCATGGCAATTGTCACCGTCTCTCACCTTCCTGTGTGGTCACACAGTGTGAACACCAGGAAGCATCTTCATCAGCAATTCAGTCTTCTACTTTTTATTTGCCTGATATCTAGTGTTGCCTTTGATTTTTTAGAAAAAAAATAAGCTCTTTTCTTTCATTTTTTTTCTTTGTTAATAAAGTGAATTTGAAATTCATTCTTTAATCTTTAGGAACTTATTTTGTTTGTATTTTTGGTACTTAAAACTGAATTCGGACACAGTAATCAAGTGGTTCCTTGAGTTCCCAAACACTCTCACTCCCTCTTCCTCATTTATGGACGTATGGTTCAGACCTCCCTGTGTCACTTTTTGACGTTTTGGGTGTCCCCAACTGGTCGCTTTGTGAAATTCTGGCTGTTACCATTAAATCAGGGGTCCCCAGCCTCCAGGCTGTGAACCGGTACCGGTCGGAGAGCCACTTGGTATCAAGTCCCAGATGCTAATCCTGTACCCTCAGGATGTGGGCCGGTACTGGTCTGGTACCGGGACACAGACCGGACTGGTACCAGTTCAGCGTCCCGAGGGTAGGGGACCCGGGATTTAATGGTAACAGCCAGCACGTCACAAAACAATGCGTTAGAGAAACCGAAAACTAGGGCTGAGAATCACTGGGTACCTCACGATGCAATGCGATACATGGCTCACGATATTGATATCGCGATACTGCAATAATTGATAAAAATCATCTCTAATAACTCACATTATTTAAAAGGATACAAATTTTTTGGAAAATATATCCATTTATTTTTTAGCTTGAACAAAATCATACTAAACAACTTGTCTCTTATTTTGTGCAACAAATAATAGACACTTTTGTGGAAATCAGTAATACTGTCTTTGACACACATTGACACCAATTGAATTGGAATTATCTGTAAAATCCAGTTTTAACAATAGTAAACATGAAAGCACTGCCACTACTTAGCGAAAAATTGTTGTAAACAACAGAACAAAAAAATATAATTCATGTAGCTGCCAGGAACATTGGTGATCACAACAGCCAGTCTTGCAACACACGCCCCCCCATCGACCTCTAAAGGTCTCACCAAAGGATAACAGATGTAACGTTTTACAGCCTCGAACGAAAATAAAAGATAAATACTTGGTGAGAACCCATTGAGAACCAATTGCATGAATAAAAATTGCGATATGTTGCAGTATTGATATTTTGGTACACCCCTAGCATGAAAAAGTGCTGTGGAGAGGCCCGAACCATGCATCCATATATGACAAGCTTGGAATGAGAATGTGTAGTGAGTTCACAGCACATACGTGGTGATAATTCATCATGACAGATGTCAAGAAAAATGATGCAAATTCTTTTGAAATCAAAGTTGTAATGAATGTGTACATGTGTGAAACATTCTTAAAAAAAATGCAGCTTTCCATAGATAAATATTTATTTAATACAATATCAAACGGAACATTTGAATGAAGAAAGAGTATTTCTATCACATCCGTGTCACTTTATTAAATAGAGGGTTTTTAAATCCTAAGTCAACCTCACACTAACTGTCTGGGGCATCTTCCCTTTAAGACCCTTACCAAGAATAGCAACAAGATGGTACTAACCAATCATCATTTACATATTTTCTTAGAATGTGCCGTATCTTATCTCGCTGCTTGGAGAGCCCTGTGGGAGGTGCCTGAGTGAATGAGTTGTCTGCAACTTTGCTTCAGGCCATTTGGTCCCAAAGTATAAAGCTCAGTTGTGCAAAGGAAAGCATGGAACCTCAGAGAGAGGAGGCATAGCCAGCAGTCAGTCCAACTCATTTCCAATGGTTTCCAGGAAGGCTTTTGTATTCTGAGCTGATCATCTCGGCACAGCCAGGAACTATCGGGTTTCTGTATTATTAGCTATATTTTGCAGACGATGTGGTTGAAAGCGATGTCTGCATGTGGACTTAACGTTTGAGGCCAGAAAAAGTTGGAAATGAGTGGCAGCTTGAGTGGGAGTACAATGAAAAGTAAAACGAAGGTACTGCAAGTGCAATTATACTCTAAAGAGAGAAGAAGCCAACATAGAGTTTCTGGTTAACACAAGCAAAAGCAGCTGAGAAGAGTTTTCTCTGACAAAGTTAAGTGAAAATATGAATTATCCAAGGATGGTTTAGATTTCTAATGAGGAAGCCTTCCAGACACTTTCTGCTAGAGGCATGTTAGATACATGCCAGTTGAAGGTGGTGATTAGGGAAAGTCAGAACTCACTGGAGATATTCTCTATCAGCAGGAGAACACACATTAACATAGAGCAATATGTTAACCTAAGCTCTTAATACTGCTGAATTTTACAAGAATTGGTCCGTTTTGGCCTAAAATGTTCAAATGTGGATTGTTAAAAAGTTTAATTTTTACATTTATTTATTGGAATAAAATTGTATAATTAGACCCAAGGAAGGGTTAGAAAAGTCTGGAGTAATTTTTCCTTTTTTTACATTTACTGTATGTTTTTCCAATAGTGGCTAGTCTCCAATAAACAGTGGGTCTTAGACGCCAAGTGTCTTTAGTATTTGTGCAGGGATGGCCAAGAAACACTCATTCGGTTTAGCATTTAAACTCCATGCGGTGGCATACAGCAGAGAAAATTCTGGTGAGGAATCTGCACGACATTTTGGGGTGGATCCTGAACGCATCAGAGAATGGTGTAAGCAGATGGATGATATGGAGAAAGAGGCTGCAGAAACAAGCTAACGGTTGTCCGGTGTAGTAGCAAAGAAAGTGAACAACGAGTAAGAAGTACATGGATTATTGAGAAAAGACGAAAAGGTGCGGTTTGTCCAGGACAATGATTAGCATTAAAGCGAAGAGGATAAACGTTCACAGACAGTGCTAATCAGAACATAATTCAACGTTCTCGTAAATTCTATGAATCCTGAAATCTTCATCTGTTTTTTCTAAACACTTCTCTCTCTAATAAATGCGGAGCCAGCTGCCACATTTTTTTTAATAAACACCTGGTCTACTATTAGAAGATAAACTGTAATGTAATAAACTGACACTCCTCCAGTAATGGTTCATTTAAAAGTAACATTATTTTGATTTTCAAGAACAAGTTTTGCTGTTGCAGTACGTCACCCCCAGAATGAATTTTGCTTTTAATGCCACGTTCACACCAACCACAATTTGTGTGTCAGGAAGATCCACAGTTTCAATGCTAACCCCGGACTCCCACGACTAGCGTTACAGCTCAGGTGTGATGCGGGAGCGGACTAGCTACGACTGACTCCCTTTGGCTACAGGATATCTGCAGCCACAGGCTTTTCTGCAGACCTCACGAAACTCCAAACTCACGTCGGTATGTAGGAAGTACATTAACCTCCCCCGTATTCGTAGTGCGTGATCGTCTGCAGTGGGATTTCTCGCACTTTTAAAGTTACGTAAAGACAGTGGCGCTCACATTGGAGCTGTAATGCTAGCCGTGGGCGCCCGTCAATGTATAGATGTGGCGCAACATGAGCTCTGCGGTGAAAATTTTTTTGCAAAGCAAGTTTTCTAGAATTTAATTTTCTTAACTTTGGCAAACATTTCAGTGGTGTATCAACTAATTACGAACTTGGCTTTGGTAGTGATGTGTTGAAGATGTGATCCAAAACCAACAAGGACGAGAAGCTGATCATCGCAGTTTAAATATTGAATAACATACATTAGATTCCAAATTAAAATAAAGTAAACCATCATAGTTTATTACTTCATTAATAAAGACATGCTGTAATGTTTGAGTCAGTTGGTGGTGTCAACAAAAAGTTTTCACTTTTTCATTCTTGATCGATATGAGATCAGATTCTGTGGGTAACTAAATGTGACCTTCACAATAAAACAACTCCATACCAAATGACTGCATTCAGTACCACTTCTCCTGAGGAGACTGGTGTCAAAAAGCTCCCAGAGGATTCAATTCTGGTCATGTTCCTGCGTGCCCCCACACCCACCACAACCCCTCAAAGCACCTTCTCACTACACTCAAGTTGAGCCCTTTTGCCTGCAGCATCTGTGAATGTTTGAAAGTGTTGCCGGAGGTGAAGAAGGAGGTTGTCATTCTGTTTCAAGAGCTGCGGTCAGGCGCTGTCACGTAGCCTAAAAATAAAAAATGACAAAAAAGTATAAATAAATTCTGGTGTAAATGAAGAAGCTCTCCTGTGCTTTGTTGTAGCAATTAAAAATAGATTACGTGGGTCAAAAGAATCGGGAAAATGTCAAAAATTCATTAAATAAATGATAACAACCCCCTAATGTATGTTGTCTAAACAACTTCAATAAATAATGACTCTAGAAATGGCTGTATGCAAAATTTTGAGTTTTTTTGTTCTGATTTAAGCAAATGCTGTCTAAGGAAAATTTCAAAATAAAACATCTCTATCTGAAAATGTAAAAGTTCAGAGCAGATTATGGATACATATCAAACAATTTGTTTTCACCATGTCTTTTGTTTAAAGTAATGCTTGTTAAATTAAAAACTTTAAATTAAATTCCTATTTTTCAAATGGATTAATAACATCTATGCCACCCTTTTGCTATCTTATGGGGTCCAGATGACCCCACCCATATATTGATGTGTGATTCGTCCCATGACAAAAGTGGACATGATTTTTTTGTCTGCCACGGACACCAGTGAAGATAAAAAAATCCTTAAAAAAATGTTCAGTGCGCTCTCTTTTGGGGTCCAGAGAGTTTTAATGTACACATGCCTAGGATAACACAAGGGGTAAATTACTAGCACAAAAAGATAAGTCCAAACTAAAAATTTTAATAAAAAAAGCGTAGTGCCATTTAATGAACCGAAATATAAAACAGAGGCCCCTTTTTTTTTATGTGGTGCTTCTAGGTTCAAAACTTCCACTGAATTTAAACACACACATACACACACAAAAGCAGGATTTACACCAATAAAAAAGTAAGATTTACATTATTGATTGTCTGTAGTTTGTGAGGAAAAGTTGAGTTAAATTTTGATCTATTGTAAAAACATAGTTTTTAGCCAAAATCAACAAATGTGTCAACATAGTTTCTGTAGAGCGGCATTACACCAGGAACTTATATCAAGACACATGAGAAATTCTGTTCAGTTTTAAAAATATAACCAATTTTTCTCAATAAAATACCATGATTGTCAAAACAATCATATTTTTATATCTAAACAGACTGTAGAGATGAAAATAAACACAAAAAACAAATAGACACACACACACACACACACACACACACAGATCAATGTAGTGGGCCGACGACGGAGCGGGAAGGTGTCTAAAACCACAACCAATGAGAGAGAGACGGAGAGCGGTTGGTGACTTGTCAAGATGGGTGATGTCAAAATAATTGTAGAAGCTTCAAATAACCACAGCTGAGCAGACGTATCTGTCGACAGTCGCAAAAAAATACGTGTCTGGTGTGAACTGGAGGTGAAGTGATTCCGCGCGCAATATATCCGCTTCACAGCGCTTCCGCGTCCGGTGTGAGTCAGAGGTTAGTTTAAAGAGAATGTATTTCTTAGTTAAGGGTGGGACTGTTGGTGCTGAGTGACCCAGCACTGCTCCTGGTTTATTTATGTAAATAAAAAAAAAAAACAACTCAGAAATGCTTTTATATGTTTATTTTTCTTTATATACGTCCTCCATCGTCAGACAAATACCAGAAAACATGTTAAAAATATATATAAAATATATATATATATATATATGTATAGATTCATAATTTACAATAATATACTATATATATTATTATATCTAACATATGTATATATATAATTATATATGTATATTATAAATAATTATTAATTTAGCGTATAGATGTAATTCAAATATATATATATATATATATTTATGTGTGTGTGTGTGTGTGTGTGTAATTATTTAAAATGATTCTATTTAAAGTGATTCCATTTATAAAAAGAAAAAAAAAATGAACATCTAGCTTAAGTTTTTAAATTAGTTCAGTTGATATCATTGTATACCGCCACATTTAACCTAAAGTAAAATTTCATTCTCTGTTTTGTGAACACACATGAGCTTCAGTGTGGGTGCTAAGACAAAGAACTGTATGATGTGCATGACCTTTTAAAATGATCTGTGAGACAGAGATTTACCTTTAATTTGACACATATATGAAAACATGTTTTTGATATATCTGCACTAAGTTCAACTACAAGCCACATGTCTGTACAGCGAGTCACATTAATCACAATAGGAAACAGTTTTGTCTTAACTCGTGAAGAATAAAGCTTACAAAAGTGACATTTTTCATTAAAATTAAATCACAACATTATGAAGGTAATAAAAGAGATAAAAGTTACAAGTTGTCACTGTAAGTCATTTCTTCAGTCCTACATGAAATATTCCAAAAGGAAAGCTGTGGGAAAGATTCAGAGATTTGAAGCTTTTTTAACCCCCCCAAAAAATCCACTATTTCCTGATATGAATCACAGCTTCACTAAAACCCAGCAGTGCATTTGCATGCAGGCTGCTTAAGGTGAAGGATCAAATCAGATCAGATCAGATCAAGAATGGTCTTTCGTTAGAAAAAAACAGCTTTATTAAATAATTTTTATTCAAAGATATTTGAATGTAATGACTCGACTGTGAAACAATAACCTTTAGTTTTCAATAAACTGCTTTTGATTTTTTTGGATACAATAAAAAAAAATGTTCCGTACAGGCAGTAAGCAGGATAACATCCATGATGAAGAAAAGAAAAATACAAATCCTCTTGGCAGCAGGACTTCCATGAAGAAATAAATGTAAAAATTTAGAAACAATAGCTTAAACTTATAAAAAAAACAACCAAAAATACACATAAATCAGTCAAAAAATAAATGTTAATTCAATTTAAAATGAAACACGAGTTTGAATGTCTTAACAAAAAGGCTCCTTGGTTCAAAAATTGTAAAATCTCAGGCTCTAAAATCCGAGCTGGAGAAGAAACAATCCTTCCACCGCTCACTCACCTGGAGCCAGGTGAGGAGTCCAGACCCCCCCCCTCCACAGAAACTCCAGTTCTGTCAGAGGGAACTCAAGGAGATCCCAGACCAGCACACAGTCCAAACGTGAGAAAAAATAAGTTGGTTCCATTATCATTGAAAGACAAGTTTGTGATAAAAAATTAATTGTCCTAATTTATAATTTATATCATAGGGAAAAAAAATTAAGCTTTCAGTTTTTTATGCTATTTTCAGTTAACTGACTTCCATGTATTCTATTATATTTCTAATTCTTCTTGAATCAAAATACTTGTAGTGGTTTGTGCCGGTTTTTAGCTATTTTGTACCTATGGAACAACATGAATTCAAAATCTAATACAAGTACTGTTTCTTTAATGTTTTACAATTTGTAATTATTAAATACTTTAAAAACAGTGTTGTCTTTACCCTAAATACTTCTTTCAGGAGCTTAAAAAATGTCATTAGCTGCGTTTCCATTACGCATTTTCGCAAAACTTTATAGAAATTCTCGGAATGCTAAAAAAAAGAAAACAATGACACTATTTCCATTAAATCTTAATTATGCAAACAAAAACATAAAACAACTCAAGCAATATCCCCAAGTCACCGCAGAGCTGGGAGTCATATCTGGTTGTTGGTCACGCAACTCATTTAATTACAAAAAAAAGTGTTTCCATTGCAGTTTTGTCAATTTCGATACAACTTTTAAAAAAACAGTTTTTTTTTTCCATAAATCGTCATGAATTTATTATCAAAAATTCAATTCACCCAATTTCATATAATGGAAACAGCCAATGTCTTTGTTATGCCATTAAAACCTGTATCTGCTATCACACTTATTTTGTTAATTCCGTTTAGAAAATCGCGTTTTTTTAAGTTTTTCCTTCAAAATGAACAAAGCAAAGTTAGAAACTGTATTGAAGGTCAACTTTTTTTCTTTTTACCAGTAGATTAAATATCCAAAAAGAGATGAGCTAGTTGTCAAAATTTTATTGATTTTTTTTTCTTAAGTGCACAGTTTACACTTTGAATTTCAGAATTACTTTATTTTCTTATAAAGTTTTTAGATTGGAGGAGAAAACTTTCCATTGACATTTGGCAAAGACCACATTAGCTCATTTTACTTGTCAAGGTATCCAACTGCAGTATTTTAGA
>NC_050526.1:4540720-4563716 GCF_002922805.2 Oryzias melastigma
AAAAAAAAAACCTTGATTTTTATCTTTTTGGATTTTATTTTTTGAGAACAAACTTCATTCATACTTTTTCTGTCCTTTTTATGAGTTCACCCTGTGCCATCTCTAGAGTCTGGGATGAACTTTTTCCATATTTTAAAGCCAAACAACAAGCACTTGCAACTTTTCATGTTGTTTTTAAATTACATAAATGCAAACACATAAGCTGCAATTATTCTTCAAGGATACGCAAACACAATTCTATAGCTTTCCTTTCCTATATGACAGGTAAATTAGTCTTTTTTTACAGACTCAGTAAAGCAAGGTAAGAGGTTTTCACGCCTCATGACCAATGTTTGAAGTATTTAAAGCTCCTGTGAAGAGGTCAGCAGCAAAACGCTGTTTCACTCCTGCATCGCACCTTTTTCCTGACAGCGGGTGATGGCTTTGCGGCGGGGTCATCCCTAACGTGCATGCTAAATACAGTGTTATGACATTTTAAATTGATGATGAGTACAGGAACACATGGAGCAGACGCAGCTCGCTGTTTCATTGACAAGGTCAGCAGCTGTGAACACTAATCAACTACTTTACACAGCGAAGGACGAGAGGGGCTTGAGAATAAACCAAGGTGTCATATTGAAAACTATAATGATTTTTTTTTGTTTTTCCTCTGGAAAAACACAAAAAGGGAAAGTTGTAACACAGAACTCTTTGGTAGAATGACTTTGGGCCTTCTCGTGTAAATTTGTGAGAAGTTTTTTAGGACTTTTTTTCAATTATTTTTGGTATCCTGCGTATTTTATCAGACATTTGTCAAAACTTAGCAGAATCCAAAGAGGGTGTTCAAGTATTTCCCTCAGGAAAAAAAAAATCACATTCTTGCTCCATAAAAATATGATCCAAAAACAAGTAAACAAAAAAATAACCGAATATTTGATCTAATAAAATCAATTAAATAAAAACACAAATTGTAAAAAATAAAATAAAAATGTTTGAAAGTGTGCTATAATGATCTTTTTGGGTTTTGTTGCCATGTTTTCAAAAGCATTTGTGTTTATTTCTCTTTTTATGCTTTGCAGTGTTTATTTTGGGATAATATATTGATATTTTTACAATAACAAGTGTGACAAACAAAATACGCCAAAATATGTCGTTTTGGACAAAAGGATTTTAAATAAAAATCAAAATAACTGTGTTACAAAAGATTTTTTTAAATAATTTCTCTAGACTGGGTTTTAAAGAACAATTATATTCAGTCATGCATTCTCTTTATAAGCATTAGTAGGTTATTTCTCTCAAATAAATACGTTATTTAAATTTGGTTACATTTGTCTGATTATTTTCACCATATTTTTAAATCATTTATTTTGAAAGGTATGAGCAGCAACACAAACAAACCTAAATGTCGACCCATTTGTGGGATACCCTCAACCTACATCCATTTCTTTCCTAAAAACACCACAATTCCTCTGACCCTGTGGCAAAAGGTTCATCACAAGTAAATAAAACTGTCAGTCATAAACAATTTGGATTGAACTCTTTTATAGAAAAACGTTATTTCCAGAAATGACTCATTCTTACCCCAACTGTGCGATCAGAGGCAAAAACCACAACATGCAGGATGGAAAATTGGTAAAATTACTCTGCTTCTGAACCATCAGTATGAAGTCACACAGGTTGAACACCTCAATTTTACCCAGTTCAAATGCACCCCCTCTCAGCCCAGATTTGAAAAATGCAAAAAAAGGGCGGCGGGCTGGGCGGGGGAGGTGTGGTCTGGATCTGTGATTGACAGTGCGGTTAACTTAAGGTAACGTAGCCGCTCTACGTCTTCAGTATGGAGTAAAGTATCTCCACTGAACTCTCTGTAGAGGTTGAGGATTTCTCTCCTCCCCCTTCTCCCGACGCAGATGATCATGTTCCAGACCGAAGTGGTAAAATGACGCTAGCATCATAAGCTAATAAAGGGTAACGTATTAAGCTAACAATCCTGAGTGAAACAATCATTACAAATCCCATCACCCCGACGGAGTTCACTGGATTCAGTGCCAATTGCACTAAACCTCTGTTGTGTAACTTCCTTTAGGAGAGTTGTGCAAGCCAGTAGATTTTGAAAACTGAAGGCAATACAGCTACGAGCCATGCTAAAGCTAACACGCTAACAACCGACTGTTACAGAATCAAATATGGGCATTTACACCAATGACATCAAACTTCTAATTCACAAAATTCAACTGTAATGCCTCATTTCAACCTGTAGGGGGCAGCACACGGACAGTTTTAGACTATAATTTCAGGAATTTAACAAGTTTATTTTAAATTGTCAAAAAACTGGCAATAGACAGCACTTTTAAAGCCCCATTTATAGAGGTCAACAGCCAAAAAAATGTGATTTATGGTTTGGTTACCCTTTAAATACTGGAGTTTGATCGTGGTTGGCTGAGAACAAAGGGAGCACTTTAGCAATTGTTCTAATTAATGAGTGACATTTGGGGTGAAGAATCGGCAAAGATCAGGTAGATCTTCCGTTCTGAAATTGGGCCAAAGCTTTACTATAAGTGTGATCCTCAGGGATGAACGCAGATCACATGCCCGATGTGTGTGTAGTATCAAACCGCGTCTGTGTGTGTTTTAGAAGTTTCTTGACTTGACTTTTTTTCTTTTTTTGTTAATATACACAGTCCTCTCATTAATCTGTCCAAAAGCTAGTCTTCCAAAACTCCTTTCTGAGTGGCAGCTCTGATTTAACAAGTCTTTAACACGTATCGGGCCGTCTCAGTCTGATGAAAGAGCTCGGTTCCCTTTCAAAAGGAAAAAAAACCTTTTGCACTCCATCTTTTCCAGGTTAATGACAGTGTCACTAAACTCATTAAGCTTGGCAGACTCTTATCCACCCTCCATCTCTTCGCTTCATTATCAAACGTACTATGGGCAAGGTGTAAAAAGGCTGCACGGTTTGTAAAGAATGGAAGTACATCATGGTTAAACTTGACCTGTCAACAAAGAATAAAAGAAAGTCATTTCTACGTCTGTCTTCTCTCCTCGATCAATGCTGCCTCATAACTTCTCCAAAAAACCGTGAACATGCCGTCTCCATCAGGTATTGTATCCGAGCTTGTTGAAGTCTTTGATGGGCATCAATAACTAAACATAAAGTTAAATCAAATCTGACAAACTTTCATGAACTACCAACGTTTTTCAAAAAACTGGAATTTCTATTTGTTTCTCACATCTTTTGTAAAAATGTATTTTTTGATCATTTCCATAAAACAAATAAAGCAATATCCACAGAATCAAGCAAAGTTTATGAAAAGACTGCAGGTTTTTTACCTTTAAATTGACAAATATTAAAATAAGAAAACCAATTCGTGTGGGGACTGTCTAAATAGTCCCCCTATGACAATTTTTTTAGTTAAAAAAAATTCCCTGTTGTGTTTTAATAATAATTATTAGATTTTTAATCAAAATCCCACAACCTAAAAGTCTTAAAAAGCCATTTTTCATGTTGATCTGAAGCCTCTGTTTCCGAAATCCCCTCTGAAGGGGCGTGGCTTTTAGAGCTGAGGAGCTCCACCCCTATCCCCGCCCCCTGTCTCCGGTACCTGAGCTAGACAAGCTAGATGAGAAGGTTTAATGCATGTGCAGCAGAGCTGTTGTGACCTAAATAAGGATGGTATGTCTGTGACAGTTTGACAGAGATTTAAAATGAGAAATACTGAAAAATGAAATGATTTATTATCACATTTGTTCTCTTACAGAAGAAAAATGCCACAAATACATGTTAAAAACTCAAAAAACATGATTTTCATCGGAGGGGGACTTTAAATATTTTAAAATTGCACTTTCTAACGCTCATGAAAATAATGAAAGTATTCTACTTTTTAAGATTGAAGTATTTTTACACAATATTACACAGGTGTATTTAGCTTTACATTAATGCGAATAAAAAACATAATTCACCACAGCACTGTTTATAACTCTCAACGATGTACAGTTATATGAAATATTAAAAACGTGACTATTCACAAGTAATTTAATGAATACGTGCAGCCAGTGCTGAACTTTTTTTGCGGCTATGTCTGCAACTCACCGCTCCCCCTCAGAGAATACATTTCAACACCCAGGGTTCCTTTGAAAAAGTGATTTTTAATCTCAGTAGGATTTCCCTGGTAAAATAAAGTTAAAAAAAAAAAAAAAAACACTTTTAACTTTACTGTAAATATGTGGGGCCAACAACAAATTCCAGCCTTAGACACACCTAAAATACCTGCGGGTAATGCTGCAATGTGGATCTTGTGGCCAACAGGAATTTCCATCATTTTTTTGTGCTGGTCTCACGTAAACACGTGTGAATAACATCAACCTAAAATATAATATGCAGCTGTAGCTCTCGGGCAAAACACTCAACCCCCGTGTTGGCCCCGATGTATGAATAATGTCACAAACTTCCAAAATTGCTTTGGATAAAAGCATCTGTCATGATAAATACAAAGTCTGCACTGCAGAATGGTGGGAAATATTTCGTTTTCTTCAGTTATAAGACAGAAAAGTTGGTCTTTGTATCGTTTGTGTTTTATTACGACAGAAGATTTCTTTAAATAAGATAGTTGTCTTGAATTCACTCATTTCCCATGATCCCTTTGTTTACACTGTAGGAACTGACGCAATTCTTAGAAATGCAATTCTAATAGGAATATATGTCCTCTACCATTGAGTTGACGGTTTACTCAACTCAAAAATTTTACTTGATTTTATTCGATATTTTTTTTAATGTAGCAATTTAGGGAACTTTTGTCAATTGATCTAAGGTTTCACTTTTTTCAGAGTACTATCTTCAGTTTGGTCATGCTAAGTATATTTAGGTGTCTTAGTTTAGTCTTGTCATGTCATTTGCTCCTTTGTCACCTGTTTGGTTTCTCTATTTGTTTCATGGTCTTGCTGTCCACCTTTCAGTTTATTTATTCAAGCTTAAAGTTTCCACCAAACACCTGATCTCTTGAGTTATGGGTCTTACACCACCAGTTCCTGTCAGATTGACCAGGAGCTAGCAAGAGATTCTTTGGTGAAGTATCAGTTCTGTTTAACTCGCGTCACGTCAAGCCATAGTCCTACCTTTTCCTGAGGGGCTTGCGAGGGCCTCACCTCTACATGTCCCCTGTCCTTGAGGATTACCGGGACCTCTTCCCCTCATGCTTCCAGTCGCTGGGTCGGGTCACGGGATGATCCTCTTGATGTTCCCTGTCACCGGTTCCTCTCCTTATTCATGCTCCAAATCCCTGAGGAGGATCCCTGAGGTTGCTCCTCTTCTGCTGAGGATTGTTGCATCTGCTCCTCTGGGCTGCAACTTATTGTGGTTCACCATGATACCTTCACCTCTGTTCAGCTGCAACTAGGACTATTGTCTGGTTTTACTTTTGTTATGGCCCTCCTCCCTATGGGGTGTTGGGGAATCTGGAATCTGATTTTTCTTCTTTGTGTGTAGTTTTATGGCAGACTGATAACAGCGAGCAGGTGCATTACTGCCACCTACTGGTATGGAGTGTGGGTCATACTGGAATAAAGAACCAAAAATTTGTTACCCCTAAACTTTTTGTTTTTTGTCTTCCTTAAGAAATTACACACTTAAAACTGCTGGTATTACTAAAATATATTTAATTTCCCATTTTTTTTCTTTTCTTTTGAGATGTTTCCTCAACAATCTGAGTAGAGAATGTCAACCATTTCATAAAAATCATCCCACCCTCACAATCTCACCTGGTTTCATTCGATAATTATTCTCAGCAACCGTCTGTTAGCTCAATCACACTCATTGTTTGGAAGTGTCTGTTTTTTATTCAGGCTTGTCTGGTCATTTGATGCTTCTCCATTCATTTTATAGTCTTGTAGTTTCAAGTTCCTTGCATTAAGCCCGGTCTACTGCATGGTGGGTCCTACACCTCAGGTCCTAAACCATTTAGAATGCAAAACCGACAAGTAGACTACATAAACAACAGGAAATGTATCCTTATTTTTCTTCTTCTTTTTTTTAACAACTGTTGTATGAGCTTGTGTGTTCTTGTATTTTATTGCCCATGAATTGCTTAAATCTATTTGCTTGAACTGCTAATAAGAAAAAAGGACTTGGGATTTGTATATTGACTTAAATTGAAAGGTAACTCTTCATCATTAGTCAGGATCTTTTGTTCAAATACGACCCTTTGACTGAATTATAAAATCTTAGATTCATTATAAAATTAGAATATAGTCACAAAACCCAAAATTCCACCAGCACTTTTACACGCTGTGCGGTGGCCACAGAGGTTTTAAAGACCCTTGTGTTCATAGCAATGTGCAATAAAAATTAATGTTCACATTGAATCCGTGTCATAGAGGCTATTTCTGGTTTCTATAGTCAATGTAGTTTTCCTACGTTGGCACTAAATAACTTCAGAAATAGGAATTTTTGTCAATTTTTAAGCCAAATTTAAATAGTGGGAAAACACATTTTTACCCAAGAGTTCAGCAATAAAAATAAATAAAAATGAAAGAAGGATATACACTTTTCTATCCCGATATGTATCGTCATATGTTCTATGCGAACACCTTTCTAGAATGAAGTGAGCTCACATACGAAAAGACACCCGTTCCTGCAGATTTTCTCTCTATCCTCCAGTGGTTTTGTCACAGCATAGCAGGCAAAAGCAATACTGATTGACTTGACTGCGTAACTGCACAGGCACATTGATTTGGCAAAAGGGGGAAAAACTGCAGCACAGGGAAAGCGGAATAACACTTCTATTTTCTGTGGCACGAGTCTGCCTCTGCCCTCTGCACACACATCTGTCAGCTTCTCTGTTTTGCACATACACAGCTTAACGCGGAAAACACTGGCAGCCAGAGGTGTCTGGAGACATGCACACACACACATGCAAACACACAACATGGGTTTCCTGTTTGGCATTACTGAGCAGTGAACGACACAGCTGAGGGCATTGGGCTACTCTCTAGTTGCCAAAGCAGCCGAGCAGACGTGCTGCCTGCCTCTTTTCCTAGTGCACACCTTCACAAAACTCATTCGATTGCCTTATTTTGATCATATACGCTTTTATTTCTTCATTCTCATCGCTTTGTTTTTTTATTTTCCTTTCACCTTTCGCTGGGGATCTTCCTTTTCTTCATTTTCATTAAAACAAACGCCGATTTCCTTGGCAACATCGACTTCTTGGCTGGTTTAGCGCGGCGGCGAGCCATTCCAACAGGTAAACATGCTCTATCAGCCACATGGATACACTTCAGCCTTTTGGAAAAAAATGGATCAGCGGGAGGGTTTCGTTTTGCAAGAACAAACAAGTCGAACGCAGATCTATGCATTTTGTATGTAGCCTCCGAGTGCGTGCGCACAAAGGTGCATTTGTGACAGCTGGGCTGTGTGTGTTTCGTGTCTCCTTGAGTTTTGTCAGCTCAAATGTGTGTGTTTGCAGACGTAGGGTGCATTATTTTACGCAGCAGACCGGACACCGCCAGAGGCGAACACCGAGCGGTCACGCGGCATGACGGAGAAGAGAACAGAGTTGCTGTCAGAAGGCCTTCTTAACACGCTGCTGCTCTCCGTTCGGGGACATTTGACTGCAAAAGGACTCTGCCAAGAAGCAATAAACACAATTCTCCAAAACTACCACAGAGACACGGTTAAACCCCCCGAAGGCCCCCGGCTTTAAAATACCGCGTTAATATCTTTGATCTCCCCGAAGAGACGAGCGTGAGTGAGGGCATGAGGAGGAGGACACGGTCCCACCGGGCTGCAGATTCACACCTTTAATGAATCTCTTTGCTTCTTTTTTTTATAACCATGAGTGGGTGACAAACAGAGAAGTCGGTTCAAAAAAAGACAGGTGCATTGTTGAAACGCTTCTGCACACAAGTTGTTTAATTGAGCTTGTAAGTTTTTTTGAGCGATTGCAAACTGGTATTTTGTTTTTAATGATATCGTGATGTTCAAATAAAGTTTTTAAATGATCTAAGTGCCAAAAAAACTGAAGGCTTACCGGAGTTGATGCATGTAGACCAATTATTTATTATTATTTTTACAATTCTTTGAAAAATGTATCAAAAATAACTAACTGATGGATGATTAAAACAGAAATTAAATTTTAATTTAATAAGCGGTTGTCATAGAGATTTTCTTTGTAATTTGAGTTGCACAATCTGAGACCACTTCTGTATTACAAGCTTGAGCTGGAAAAAGTAAAAAAATGACAATTTAATAACTTTAGTTGGCTAAATTAGGACACACTAAGGTGATATTAATGTTGTGTTTGGCTCTTTTCCTATAATTATTCGTCAGGTGTATTTCTTAAAGTCACAAAGTTAAATGGTAGTTTATATCAGTAGATTGAACTTGGTTTTGCAATAATGCTTTTTGAGAAGAAAAAATGTTTCATGCAACAGGAAAGCATCCACAAAATCGTCAAGATTTCATGTCACCAACCGATTTTTTTTTTTTTTTTTTATCATTGACATGGGTATGAATGTATATGGAGCCAGTCAGAATGATCCGCTTTTTATGTACTTGATATGGACGGCCTTAGACGACGATCTGGCCACCAATTACTAATGGCGCCGCGCGGCCGTCTGCCAAATTTGCTGAAAAACATACATTTATCTCACCCTGAGGTGTCATTTCAGGATATTTGACTGTAGTCTTAATCATGTGAATAATTTACAGAACTGGTATACAAACTTTTTTTTTTTTTTCATTTTTAACTTAAACGATAATCAAACAGATAAATTGGAGGCTGACTCCACCCACAGCCAAAATTTAAAAATCTAGTCAGGGGGGCAGAGCTGAGGAATAGGATAGATATCATCATAGCTGCAGATCTTAACCAATCACAAAATTCAACTGTAATACCTCGATTCAACCTGTGGGGGGCAGCACACAAACAATTTTTTTAACCATATTTTCAAGAATTAAACAATTTTATTTTAATATGTCAAAAATTTGTCAAAAACCAACTGACTGCACTTGTAAAGCCCCATTTATAGAAGTTAACAGACAAAAAAAAGTTGATTTAGGGTTTGGTTACCCTTTAAGGTCTCATGCCACCGACCAAATTATATATATTTTTTTGAAAATCGTTGGCGTGGTTATGAATTGTACTTGATATGGACGTGGATCAGTCTACCACTGCCCTGTGGTTATCCAGCTGTCTCCCGATTTCATAATGACGCATTCCCCATCTGTCACTGGACTGCCACCGCACAACCCTGAAATATGCCTGTACAGCTACCGACCCATGTCTAATTTTTATTGAAAAATCATCCTATTCGCTGTTAAAATTGTGGCCCTAGACGCTTGCGTTGGCATTGCAAGCGGGACAATGATAATGTGTTTTTGGTGCTTTTGACAAGTCGTGTGGTGACTGCACAAAGTGTTAAAACCAACTGCTGCCTTCTATTTGCCAAATTTGGTAAGAAAAAAAAACTTGTACAAAATGTACAAAACTGGTATATAAATGTTTGAATTTAACATAAAAACTCACTCTGATAATTTATTTTCAAAGTATTCCGGTCTTTTAATTATAAATAATTCTGTTTTTAGCCAAAATCAAAATCCTGTGTTGTTTTTAAGGGCAGAGTTTCCATTAGAAATGTAACCGTTAAGCTGTGGGCAGGACCATTGGCATAGATCAACCCCGCCCCCTTTCCCTTCCTGTTGCTGAAAGCTTAAAGAGTGAGCGTATTTTCTATGTTACAAATACGAGTATTTATTTATTTATTTTTTTTAACTGGAAGTGACTCTTTGATCTTAATTAAGACAGGTTTAGAGCTCGGGTTAAAAATATGGGTGTGCAATTTAGCAATGTCAATTTAGGCCGCACATCAATTCCCGTCAGTTTTTGTGCTTGACCGCACGTAAATACATTTGTATAACATTGTCCTTTTCAAACTGCATTTTTTCATTTGCTCCCAATTTAAAACAATTTGATTAAAGAATAATCAGAAATGCAACTTTAAGCTTCATTTTCTTAATACATGTCCTCCGCTAAATGCCACAAGAACACGTTAAAAACCCAATTTTCATTAGAGTGGGTCTTTAAAAGTATTGTCCATATATGCATAATTATTGTTTTATACTATTTAAGTTGGTTAATTGGTTGAAAGTCTAAATATGTAGCAGCTTCTCTTGACAATCTTTTGAAGGGAAGCACGCATTTGCATGTATGAAAACAATATTTTCAAAAACATTTTTCCTAACCAAAAACCCATTTAAAACGATTATCATCTGCATAAAAAAAATCATTATTTATCCAAAAAAAATGTATGATTGCCCAATTATGCAGCAATGTAAAAATGTAAATTTTTTCACTCACCTCCAGCAGGGTGGCTTTTTTATTTTAAACATAGTTTATTGAATTTTTACTTCTTTTATACAACATCACAACATTGACATGTTAACCCTCTTCCTGAACTGGCCCTTACTAAGGTCATTTTTATAGTAGCAGCAATAATAGTCACATGTTTTAAGAGTGGATGAGTTGTTCAAAAATGACAATAAATATGATTAAAATACAAAAAAGTATAATAGTAACAATAAATAAATAAATAAAAAACAGCAGATTTAGTTTTTGTTAATAAAAAAAAAAAAAAGTTGTGTGTCCATATTTAGAGTAGTGGTCAGAAATCAATATACTGTACATCTATAATTGCAATAAAGAGTCATTTATCCATTTAATTTGTTAATGTTTTTATTTCACATCCTTTTATTTTACCCCCCCCCCTCCCCCTCCCAGCTCCTTCAGTCTCACGTCTGTTTAAAACAGACTCTATCCTAACAGATGAAACCAGGAAGTAAATATCTTCCTTTCCTGCTTCATAACACGTTTCCTTCTTCATCAGCATTCAAGTGCCAAACTAGAACCTTCTCCATGTGAAGACCAGAATTAATGATTGTTCACTGTATTATGGTGATGTTTCTGCTTTATTGTAAATACAAATTGTGTGCATATGATGGTATTCTGAAGCGTTCTCACAGCTCAGCCAGCAGCCTAAGGTCGGTTCCTTTAATATTGTTGAGAGAACAAAGGTTCCACTGTTGTTGCGGCTCGGAGGAGGAGAGGATAAATGTCAATGACAGAGTGATTCCAGTTTCAAGGGTTGATGGGAGGATTTCAGCTCCTCAGGGAATCTTTGGCTTGGGGAGGCAGGAGCGCCTCAAAGGGATGAGGCTTTTTGCTGACCCGGGGTCTCCGAGTGGCGCCTGGGTGGGCTTTGCGTCGGTGTGCCAAGAATCCTTCCTGGGCTCTGATGTTCTGAGAGGTGGAGTGAGTGAAGTGCTAAGCAGTTTTGGAGTCTGAGCCCAGGGCCCCGCGTTGAAGCAGGGAAGGCCCCTGGATGGAGGCGGCAGCCGCTCGGCCCGGTTGGCCGAAGATCCTGCAAAGCATGGCGCATTCGGAGAACCTCCGGCGCCCCCTAGCTTGGGTGAAGGGTGCGGCGTGCGCTTGTGAAGGCGAGGAGGCGGCGGCGTGCGAGGGCAGGTCGAACCGGCAGCTCTCGGAGCGACAGGGTCGTGCGTTATCACAGCGAGGGATTTGCACCCATGCTGCGCTGCACACTGTTGTGCTGACGCCGGACTGTCTTTTGCAGTTATTTCCTGTGGAGTGCAAGAGTGCAGGCAGGGCAGGTTGGTGCTGAGTCGATGAGTCAGCTTGTCAGGGTCTGCTGCCCAACACACATCTGCCATAAGAGCTTCGGGAGGACAGTCATCATCTGCGTGAGCTGCTTCCTCTGATGTCCTCTCTGTTAGTTCATTGTGGCCCTCGGTGGGGAGAGTTCTTACTGGTCTTTCCCGGTGGGGGGGTTCGGTGAGAAAGGGCTTGAAAGGCTGTAGTATTTGTGGCTGCAAGAGAAAAAAATAGATTTATAAGTAAACAGAAAAATGGAGGATTTGCTTTTTGGAAGTAAATATTGTCTAAAAATGGGAGCAACACAGAAGGAGGCTTTAGAGAATAAAAACACTTTTGATTTCATCTATAATGTGGATGCTGGATCTGTTCAGACATCATATTCTGCACACACTGTTGGAAGAACATCTAAAGTTATAAGACAGAAAATTTAAGTATTTGCTTAACATTATCCATTACATAGAGTTAAAAAATAAGACGCCTTTTCCATTTTTTTTGAGTTTATATTTTAAAAAAAAAGCTTAAAAAAATCTACAAAATATGACAGCTCATAAATACTGTTAAATGTATTTTTAAATAACCTCCTTTGATCATGTTTAGAGATTTTTTTTTTTAATTTTTTATCCACTGGATTTTGAGACTCTAATCAAAATGGTATTTTTAACTTCCCTTTTTCCCTCATGTGGGACAAAATACATAAAGAAAATTAAACTTACAGACAAAAAAATGTTTGTTTTCTTTGTTTGAGTTGGCTTAAACTGTACGGCTATTTTTGTTGCACCGCTAATGTTAGCTCGGGGCTGTAAGCTAGCAGAAGAGAGAGTAAATAAAGGGATGATGGGAAGTACAAGGAAAACTTATGCTGTGTTCACACAGAATATGAACCTTGCGGCGGAGGCAGTTTCTATGTTAAGTTGTGATAAAGACGCAAATTGAGGTTCTGCGGGCCAAAATCCAAAACACATTTTAGGTCGCAGGACGAACAAGATAAACATGTATTGAACACTCTAAAACTAAGTTTGTAAAACTTAAAAACGCAACTTTTAACATGAATAAAAATACACAGAAATATAATTCCAGAATAAATCAACTTAAACCTTAAATAACTTTCAGTATTTTACTCTTCATAAAATATATTTTGTTAAAATTATACAAGTTAGAAATAAGTGCAAGATAACAAAGGCCACTAATAAAATAAAATGATCTGAAGGGCGGGATTCAGTTCCTGTAGGGCTTGGGACAATAATAATATTTAAAAAAAAAAAAGGTCGCCCTAATTTTATTTTTATTTTTCCACTCTTGAGTTAATGTGGGACAGCGAGCCTTCAAACTCAGTCACAGAGACACAGAAACACCACGGAAGCGGCTGTGACATGATTACCGATGTTTTTGTAGAACTCCTCACAATAAATAAACCTGATCTTTCAACATCGTCTTTTTCTTCCGTACATTGTAAGTGAGATAATAGCATCAGCTGGTAGCTCCTCCCACATGCTGCCACAGTAACACATTTTTTAACATGTGGCGAAAGAGGGGTGGGCACAAATTTGCACAAATCATATTCGGTGTGAACGCAGCATTACTCCACACTAACAGTCCCGCCCACAGAGGACTATGTCCTTGAAAATAACAGTTTTTTAATTGATTTTGGCTAAAAACTGCATAATCATAATCAAACGACCACTAGGAATGCTTTCACGAGAGATCAAAAGACGATCAGAGTGGGTCTTTAACACAACCTGTATATCTGCTGCTTCCTTTGCTCAAAACTAACAAGCCAAATGTGGGAAGACTGCAGCAAAACAATGTTGGGACTTTTACTGTCAAAAGATTTAGCTTTTTTCCAGATAAAAAGAACCAACAAGGTCAGACAGACTTTGATTTTTTACATGTATGAAACTCCAGGAAGAGGAACTTTATTTCAGTTTAAAGTCAATGTTTACTTCTTTTCCAAACCGATCTAACAAAATAATAAGAAACATGACGGAAGTAGCCTATGACCCAAAAACATCAATAAAAATGCTCCATATATTGAAGTATATATTTTTTATGTGTTCCATGTATGACTGATTCGGTATGAGACTCTGTTTTGCCATTAGAGATTCCATCCTAACGTTTTAGGTGTCCTTTGAACGGGAGCTGCACACAATTCAACCCACCTGAAAGCATCTCCAGCTACTAATGAGCCTGAACTCGGCTTTGGCACAAACACGCTCTCTGAGTGGGAAGTGAAAAGATTTCAAAGGATGTGAAAATACAGCTGTAATGGTTGTTGTTTCTATTTTCATCATCGACCCGCTTGCACCGCCAGTGCCAGCAGATGTCCAGGGCCACAGCCCCACCTCCTGGTTCATCGGCACAGTGCGTCCACTTGACTGTCCACTTATCTGCAGGAGGTGGCCTGGATTTCTGTATTTTTTACTGAAATCTGACATTTATATTCATAGAATCAAAAACTAAAGGCACAAAGTTGGGCATTTTTATTCATATCTTATCTCCTTTTCATTTCTGTAACATTTTGAAGCATTTTTTATAGATTGGACTGTGATTCCTGACTGAAATCTCAATTAGAATAATTATATCAGTTCTCTGTCTTCTTTAATTGTAAGGTCGGTAATGAGAGTGCATACTGCACTATATTTATACCTCATAAATAGAGGAGCGTAGTCAGTGATAGAGACACGGCAAGTCTGAAAGCTTCAATTTGGTAATTATTTGCTTCTACGGTTGTCTGCAAGAGATACTAATACTGTGCGGCAATCAATCTGAGCCTTTCACGGCACTGGAACCGAGTAAATATCTCAGCATCTAATGATAGCGGCCGCACTAAAAGATATTCGCCAACAAGCCAATTTGCGGCACCTGGAAGAAAATCTCACGGCCAAACGTGATCGATCTCGACTCAAGCATCTCTCCACTTCAGAAATAGCTTGTGATTAGAAATCAGCATGCACGAATGTGGATGAAGAGATTGAAAAGATGTCAGTGACTGCGGGAAAACGGCGTGATTTGAGGTACAGGAGGCTGACATTAAGATGGTAAAACCGTGTTCCACAAGTCATGCAAACAAAAAGTCGTGTGATGTGGGAAAATAAAAGATGATTTTAAACATTTTTTTTGGTCAACAAAAAAATGCAAAACAATCAAATCCAAAAGTTGAATCAAAAAGTCTCAAACGGCATGCTTCTCAGATCCAAGGGGGCAGCAGACCAAGTTGAAGAAAGATTTACTATACCACGATGTGTCAGTGAAGTAGCACGCTAGATGCTCCACACCTTGTCAAAGCACATAATGTGCGAGGAGGCAATGATGGAGAGAATGAATCAAATTGGATCAAAATTAGGTTTGTAAGAGGCATTGTGAACAGCAAAGAGGAGAGAACGTGTTAATGGACATGAAAGAAGAAGGAATAGAAGAGAGACAAGACAATTATTGAGTTACAGCAAAGTCAGAACCACAACAGACAAAGCATTGTTAGGGTCACACATTAGCTCAACAAATATCAGTGTCATATCTGACGACAGCAAACCCTGTTTGTTCTAAATGTCATCCTCCACTCTGAAAATGAAATTTGTCTGCTTTTTACTAATTTGTTTTTAACCACAAGTCTCAGAATATTAGTGGATTTTTGACAAACATTTCCCCTCACTTTGAAAAAAAAACATTTTTTATATTCTCGATTAGTAATGCTGGTTAGGTTTGGGCTTAATTACACCAGAAGCAAAACACAGCCTCAGGTGTTTTCATGTTTTTGTTTAAAAAAAAGAAAAAAGTCAACACAAGAACACTTAATATCAAAATAAATGAAAACGTGGTAATTTTTCCTCCCATTGTGTGTTGATGTGAAATTGAGAACCAGCCAGAAAAACCAAAGATATATATTTTTTTACTTTGAGCTTCTCCCTTTCATACATGTGCCGAGTCACTTTTGTTATCCTCTTTATTTGACTCACCCACGCGCACAATCATCAGCGCTGCATAACAAAAATAAATAAAAAAAGCCTTGTTGAGGGGACTCAATGAGACTGGGTTGGTTTTACTAACGCTTCAGTCCTGCGATGTTCAATGAAAAACATTTTGGGGAGAATTTTATGACTTTGAAACGGAACAAAAATCTATAGATTTTACTAATAAAAACACATTCAAAATAAGAATTCACTTCTAAAAAGGAAAATATCCCAATATTGATTCAGTAACTTGTCAGACCCTTCGATGTGGATTTTGCAAAGAGAACAGAGTATGTTCAGTGACTCACTCTGTCTGCGCTGGGGCATGCTGGTGCGGGTCAAGCCCTGGTGCTGCGCCTGCCAGGGGGACAGCAGGGGGGTGGGCAGCGCACCCTACGCAGGGAAAACACAAAAGGACAGAAAGCGTAACACAGCAGAACACACCCACTATGAAAGTCATGCTCACAAAGACTCTCAGGCCTGACTGCACTTATAATGAGTACAAACAGCCCAATTAGCACGCCACACCGGAACATTTACGGGAGTGCATGCAAACAGGGAACAACAAGCAGCCTCGATAATAATAGAGAAATGAAGTCAATTTTTTAATCTTTAAGTAACTTTTATGAATTTTTCCCAAAAAATTAAATCGTAGTAGTAATTATTTTGTTATGAAGCACTGAAGAGCAACAGTGAAACACTATAAATGAACTAACATACAGAAATACTGATTTTTGGAGCACTTCAAACATCTAATTGGCATAATTTCAAATGATAAATAATAATTTGGCTTTCCTATGCATTTAATGCATAATCACATCCCTTTTATGTGTCCTATTACAATGTTGTGTTGCTTGAAAATAAAAAAGGAAAGGGACATCCAATGCAAAGTGAAAAGAACCTTGTTGAACCTTTGCTGGCGGTGGTCGGCTCCACCTTGTCACGGAAGGTTATAACCTTTGCAGGAGTGAAGCTGCTCCAGTTGGAGCAGGTCAGGCACACTAACAGCAGGCTGGGAACTTCCTGTAAACTCAGTATGGAGCAACTGAGATGCACTTTTTCCCTCCGGTGACTTTGTCTTTGTGCAAAGTTTACATTTTCAGAAAAGGTAATCTGGAGGAAAACTTTATTCCAGATAAGAATGATTGAAACTCATTTTAAGCAACACTCTTTGAACGTATCATGAGGAAAAGGAAAAATGTGATTTTATTCTTCGATCAGCCACAAGCATCACCAGCTGTTCTTTTAAAGTTAAATCAGTCGGAGGACTAACTAAACATAAAGACAAACAACACATTTGGTTAGACCAGGGGTGTCAAACACGCGGACTGCCACATGGTTCAATCCGGCCCAGTCATGAAGAAAAAAAATATAAGGATGTTGGAAAAAAAAAAAACGTTTCTAGCCCATTACTTTGGCGAGTTATGATTCTTTAATTCTTTAAACTAAAACAATCCGCCGCAGGTGCGATAAGCACGTTGTCTTGGAAACCTGCATTCCTCCCCTCTCCGTGACCCTTTCCCTGGATCAAACGCCTTGGTGACTCTTTTCTTGCGTGCTACTGTGACACACGTGGAAGATGCTTGATTTTTGACATCATTCCTACAGCCTCCTCATGTGTGTTTTCTGGGCAATTAGCCATTTGCATGGCTGCTGCCCACCATCGGGCAATATGTCTTGTGTGTGTTGTCCACCTGTTTCCCTTGGGATTAATAAAATATAATTGATTGATTAATTAAAAGACATGACCGTGATGTGCAATTCCACCACTAGGGGGAGCAAAAGAAAATGCAAGATGGCAGTACAAGAGATCAAGAAATAAATGGGTAATTTTGCTATTATGTTACTGATCCGGTTCACTTGAGATCAGACGCGTTGAATGTGACCCCCGAACCAAAATGAGTTTGACATCCCTGGGTTAGACAGAGCCAGAATACAGGAGGATGAGGCTTCAGTCTTAGCAGTCTTTCTTTACTTCTACTGCTACTTTTTCTCCCTTTGTCTACGTTCCTCCTTGAATGCCAACAAGTGTTTCAGCGGGCGGTGTTGGCAGAAGCTTCCCAGTGAAGCATCATTTGCAGAGGGAAAAAAGGCAATAATAACGAAGGGGTAGGTTGGAGGGCCTTGAACGATTCTGTCAGGATCTGGCAGCTTTATTGGAACCCTGAAGCTGCTTCCGTCTGTCTGTCAGTTTCTGAACATTCTCCATTCCTGTAAATGTCTCCAATGAAGGGCGTACATCACGAGGGCAGCGAGACAAAAAGTGGTAAAGTAGAAAAAAAATATTTTAACGAGATATATATCTCCTATCAGTTCCATCTTTTTTTTTCCTTATCGGTTAACTAACAACATGCAGACCTGGGTTCAGTGAGTCAATGGCTCGGGGCAAAAGTAAAGGGTTAGTCCTTTCCAGCAAACACGGTTTTAATGAGTACACAGACAATGCGTTCTCATCTACTGCCCTCACAGCTGGGCCCTTCGTCTTGGAGTGAACTATGGTACTGTATCGATCAGTGAAAGACGCGGTTTGGTTTGGCTAGAAACGTTTTTATTCCATTGTACATTCCATTGTACATACGTTCATTGCCTTAATGTGTTAGATCTCTATATGTGAAATTTCAAACTGTTTAGGATTTAAATTTACAGTCAGAAAACTAATTTCCCAAATTTTTAATGTTTTTAGGAAAGGTGATTTTAGTTAATTTTTTAAATTGATACTGACTTTAGGCCAGGGTTCTAAAACTGACTTTTCCTTAGGGCCACTGAAAGCAGAGTCTGGCTAAGGCTGGGCCATATGGGGCTTCATTTGGGCCAAAAATATGTTTTTGCGTCCGCTGTCTATATCATATGGTCACGGGACGGCAGTATGGCAAGCGAAAAGTATCATAAATCGCCAGGAAAAGCGGGCAGGGCAGTGCCTCACCTGCACATGTTCTACAGATAATAATTATTATTTTAAATATTTAAATGTCCCCACAGTTAGTTTCAATAATACAAAAAAAAGTTTAATTTTAACTGTTTTACTTAATACTGAATAGCATTTTAGAGGGTACGCCAGACAGATTTGGTATTTTCAAAACTAGTTTCAAGATTTTTTTCTCTCAGTTTTTGTAGATTTGGTCTCAAGATATGTAAATGAAATCAGAAACAACATGTTATAGCATTTTGTTTGGGTTGAAAGTTTAAAGATGTTTGTTTTTTATAAATAGGCCTCAATGTGCAAATGCTTTAAAGTTATACGTGAGTGTATATTTATGCTTTGAAAGACTTTATATATGTTTTACTAAATATATGCCTTGAAGATTTTCAAATATTTAATTTGGGGCTTTTATCTTGTTTTCTTCTGATATTTTTTCCTTTATACTGATCCGAACCGTGACCCTAAAGCAGAGTCATGATCCGAACCGTGACCCTAAAGCCGAGTCACGATCCGAACCGTGAGTTTTGTGATCCGTTGCACCTCTGCTAATAGGCAACTAGCACAGATTCAGGTAGGCAGAATTAATGAAAAACCTGTACAAAGTGGCTGCGTCTTACTCTTTTGTGTTGCTTAAGTGTTCGCTAAATCCTGTTGGATCAATATTTTTGCGGTCGATGATCTTAAAAATTGATGTGGGTCATCTGCGTCCATTTTTTCCCCACAGACACCCCATATCCACCCGGAAGGGGAGTTGTGACTAAGGCATAAGGGGAGCACATTCTAAGTGTTTCTGTGTAGTTTTTAAATCTTTTTTTGTTTGTTTACTTTGTATTACGGTGTGCAGTTCCACCTCCGATAATGAAAGAGAAGGTGCCATCTGATGATAAAGCTCGTGTTTCTGCATCAGTGTTTGCTCTCTACAGCCAATTCCACACTCGGCGTATCAGTTCGCTGTGCATTTCAGCCCTTTAATTATTCCAGTCTGCTGTTGTTACAAGCAAAGATGACAGTGCTATGTAGAAATTAAAATGAACAGAGCTTATACTGTTTGTTTGCTGTCCCTAGAGTGCGTGTGTGTGTGTATTTGTGTTCCCGGAATGTTAAACGGCTGGTAAACAAGTTTGAGAATGTAATTTAGGAGCTTACGGTTCAACAAATGAACATTTAGTTTTTGCTGGACAAAAAGCTTAAGTGGGAAAACAGAATAGTAGTTCTTCCTTTTATTTAAAAATTGGGCAAAATAGGAGCCAAAACGATCTGCAAATTTAACAATATGACAGAAGGACATATTTAGTCAAATGTGCCTTAAAAATATATATATATTGGCCTGTTCTGCCTCCATACGATGATCTTATGGTTTAGAGTTTTTAAACTAGAGCTTGTGGAAAAACACTTTGAAGGAAAGTTGCAATTTTTCTGCGATCCCACGACCTTTTCATCAAATAATTGTATTTTGAAGACCTCGCATTGGCCTTAACAGAGTCCACATCTTCACAGGCTTCCTATAAAAAGCTTTGTAAAGCACGCTCGTTGCCGACAGTCAAGTTGGGTACCATGACTCACTTCAGTGACTTCGGCAATTAAATCCTCACCTGTCCAAGAGTGAGTGTGTACAGGTAAGTGTGCTGTTTTGTTCAGGAGGGGCAGACAGAGTGTGGGTGTAGAGATAATGTCAAGATCTGGATACAAAAAAAAATGTGAAAAAAAATGAGAAAAACTTTCAACTAACAGCTCAACACTGATCACTGGGCCCTGTGTTGATGCGAGAGGTCTCGGGTTCAAATCCCGGACGAGCCCCCAATTTATGTTACCCCCCAATTTATTTTATTTCCTTTGATGCCCTAGACAAAAATTTGTCGTAACACCTTGTCCTCTCACTCCCAGAGACGGCAAATTGATCTAATTATGTTAGAGGTAGGAGACTACAAAGTCTCAGACAGACAGGGTCACAAACATCAGGAAAAACATAAAATCATTGAAGCAAGAAAGGAAAAAATGAGTAGAAGCAATAAAAAAAAGATGTGAAGGAAGCTGTGAGAAGAGATGAAGAAGCTGCTGTTTAAAAGGCAGAGGGGGAGAGAGGATCTGTAATTATGCTCTGTGTTTGCCAATGACGTAACGCTGCCTGTTGTGTTGCCATTGTTTCACTGCGGCAGCTCATCTGCATGTTTGTTTATCTGGGTTATTAGCGGGGTCTCCCTCCCCCCTCCCCCCGTCAGCTGAACTCATTGTTCAGTCACACCGAGCGTGCTCCACCTGAGCACGAGGACACTTGCAGCGCATCCCATTTTCACAATTACATACGGAGCAAAAAAAAAAAAAAATCCCAAGCAGGAAAGCACAAAGCTGCACACGCTCCTTTTGTGTTCCGTGTGAAATCGCCAAACTCATACTGCTCAGGATTTCTTTGCAACAAAAAAGAAGAGCAAAGGAAGCACCACTGGTGTGATGGCTCACAAAGCTTATTTTTCTAAAAGTTACATTTAAGCAGCTTCTATTGCTACACTCTAAGTTCAACTAGCTGTGACAAGCACAACCAATATCATGTGCATTTCGTACATACTTCTTTTTTTAATCGGAGTACGGCGCTTGAACTCAAAAATGGAATATAGTCACACGATTGTTGTCAAAATGTTCCCTAAAGCTTGGAGATAAATAGGGAATATTTGTAGCCCTGAGGGCAACAATTCATACATTCTTGGCCCCTCTTTTGCCAGAAAATGTAAATAAAGTGGCTCTGCAGCCAGAAAATAACATTAAAGAGTGACAAACATTACACTAAAAGTCCTCTGAACTTCTCTCTTGGTTTTTCTAATGAAGCAAAGTAAGAGCTTTTAAAAAATGTGTGTCTAGACTAATCTCCTTGCAAACACTTTAACCTTCAGACTACAGAAATAAAACACCTTTGTATCGACTACAAAGCTATAAAAATGTTACATCTTCCAGGCTTTGACACATGAAGTAATTTGTTTTTTCTTAATATGCCATCAGAGGATGACAGACTCTCCAGTGTAATGGAGCAATTTAGATGTTAGATGAGAAGAAAATTTATTTTAAAGACCAACAAAACAACAGTAACAAGTTTACAAATTTTGCCTCAAAGACCCACTCCAATGAAAATGGCGTCTGTGGTATGTTCTTGTGGCATTTTTCTGATTATTGAGGACATAATTAGGAGAATTAAGCTAAAAATAGCATTTCTGAGTATATTTTTATGTAAATCATTGTGAAAAAACTTGGCTTCCTCCATGCGAACAGTTTCACTTACAACTCTGAGGCAAATTTTCAATGAACTACTGCGGCTCTGCAGAAACTATGTCCTAGAAAACGACGCAGGTTTTTTACTTTTCTGTTCTTTGGCAAATACCACACTTGAATATTAAACGATAAATCAAATAAGTTTCTTGACCATTGATACACTGGCTTGCAACACAAATACCACAGATACCCGGCATCTGCATGACAGTGCAGCTTAAAGGTGCCTGGCTACTACTATGGTGCGTATACACTGGACGCGATTTGCACATCAAATTTGCGTCTCTTTTTTGATGCGTGTCAGATTTACTGCTTGATGCCTTGACGCCCCAACCGCAAAGCAACCAACAAAGTTTTCATCATTGCCACATCACGGTAAACATGGATGATGTTGAGCGAGTAGCTTAAATGTTTTGGAGAGCTCTACAGAAGCGTTGGATAGTACATCGCTGATGTCTGGATCCACCAGATCATTCAGAGTCTCTCTCAGTGCATTGTACTTCACTCTTTCAGCTGGAGCTGCGCCAGTTACAGCTGTTTTAAACGTTAAATCCATCTGTCTGTGCCTCAGTTTGATCATTAACCCAAGAGGAGAAAAATACAAATAAAACTGGAGGATCTTTTTATTCGGGGTGTAGGAAAAATCTATTTGGTGAAATATCGCAATATTTCATATGGAGATACTTGTATTGATTTAAAATCCTGACGAGATGATAGTCAACTAAATATTTATGAGCGTCCTTCAGCGTCATACTTTTGTTTTCCACCTAAACCCCAGCAGCATGGTACACTGAGCCTCTTTGAGCAGCTCTACATCGTGACCAAAACAACAAAAAGATCTCGCAAGAACTAGCTTGCGTTAAACGCTCAGTTAGTCTCACGGTTTTTGTTCTTATGAGACATGTACTACTTAGTTTTTATTTGGGATGGATAATGAAAAGTGAAAAATTGTTCTGGTACAGTCTTGGGATATATTGTGTAATGTATCGCATTGTGAGACACACAACAGGATATGTTTCGTATTGCCAGATTCTTACCAAAACACACCCCTACTTTTATTATTGTCAATATGAAAATAAGAAAAAACATCAAAAACCCATGGAGCTGGAGCGATCGTGGTCACTATGACGGCACCCGCAGCGGCTCTCCATCTGGCAGACAGCCAACGGCCGGCGGGCTAGCTTAGTAAGCCCCACTGAGTAGGGACCAGCAGCCTGGGCAATGAACCTGCT
>NC_050526.1:4563860-4588879 GCF_002922805.2 Oryzias melastigma
CTGGGAGGCGGCCAACAGCCGGCGGGCTAGCTTAGTAAGCCCCACTGAGTAGGGACCAGCAGCCGGGGCAATGAACCTGCTAGCTCTACCGCTCGCTGGGCAGTGGAACTCGCTTCGCAGTCCACCGAGTGCCTGGCTAGTGTAGCTGGCTTGATCACTCCAGCTCCATGAGCTCTGTGACAAGCTGACGACCGTCCAGGGTGTATCCCGCCGTCGCCCAACAGTAAGCCGAGACAGTCTCTGGCAACCCAGCGCTCCAGCTGGTTAAGAAAATGGATGGAAGCTCAGGACAAAGATCCTCTGACCAATACTGGAAATATACGGTAATTATAATTAAAAGACCACTGGGAATGCTTTTAAAATAGATCAAAAGAAGATCGGAGTGGATCTTTAACTTATATATTTGAGTAAATACACTGCTATGCAAAAACAATGAGGTGTACAAAGTTTAAAAGACAACAAAATGTAAAAAAAAAAAGTTTGCCAGCAAGCTTTCAGACTAAACACCAAACTTTTTTTTTCTATAAGAGAAATGTTGCTGTTTTATGTACATTATGTATTTTTTTCTCTTCCAAATCAAAGAAATGGCCCAAAATGCACAGCTAACCTTTAAGATCAACTGCAAGCCTTGAAAACTCAAAGGTTACAGATATAATGTGTTTATCTCCACAGAGCAGAGAAACTGTGTGCAGGAAACGCTCTGTGCTTTCTCTGGTGATGACACGGTAATGTCGATGAAAGGAGATAGTATATATATATATATATAAATAGAACAAGAGGTGCACAGAAAAAAAAGATTTTGATAATTTTAAGTCTTTAGTGCAACATCATCCCCAAGGTTTGGTATTTTTTTCTCTTTTTTTTTTTTACCAGAGATTTGTAAGATCATGTAAAGCTCTGCTTTGATGGTTGCCATAGCAACTGTTAAACTATATCCTCCTGTGGCAAGTAGGGACCTAATGTAGTTAGCAGGCTAACATGCTTTGTTGTTTTTTTTTTCCCCTGTCTGTATGTTATGTGTCAAGATATAAATGTTTCCACTCCTGATTTTCCCCAAATTTATCTTCCAATCAAACGGATAGGTAACAGTTTATATAGTTGCATTTTGTCAAAATGATTTCCTTTCTCGAAATAATTGTGTTTAATGCTTAGGGCTGCCTGCTTTTTTTTTTTTTTGTGTGTCCTTTAGCAAAGAGCAGGTCAATTAGGGGAGTGTTTTTACTAGGCACACCGCCTGTGGCACTTCAGCTATAGAATCAATAGCTGACTGCCACACAGCATGCTGCTCTAGCATGAGCCTGCAAATACAAAACACACATCAGTCCAAATCCTCCTGCCTGCATGCATCTCCATCTACATGTGTCTGTGTTACGACTAGTCTCCATGTTCTGTGAGGTCTGGCTGTGTGGATGAGAGGCAATGTGGCGGTAAACTGATAATATAATAGACTGTATTCCGTGGAGATGACACGGCAAAGCAATTTAACCCTCTGGAGACTTTCCAGCTGTGGATAAGAAAAAAAAAAAAAAGAGGCACTCAACTGTTCAACACAACACATGATTGCAGCCAGTCTTCAATGTGAGCCATTGATATTATAGAGGTCCAACACAATATTCTACTGATATGATCAGCAGGATGAAGCTGCGATAGTAGACGTTGGCTCAAAGGGAATTGGGTTCTGGATGAACTTTCTATGAAGTTCAATAAACAGACATTTTACGGTTAAAAATAAATAAATAAATAAAAGGCTTAGATATATTTGAACTCACAGCATGGTTTGGTGGCCTCCAGTGCGTCTGGGTAGCCTTGTCATAGTGATGCCGTTTTTCACCCTGCCTGCCTCCGTGGGGTCGTAGTGAGGAGGGCGCCCTCTGGTGGTGACATTGACACCTAATTTGAAAAGACTGGGTTGGAAAAGAAAACAAAAAAACACCAACTTTAGCTAAAAATTAAACAATAAACCACTTTCTCGATCTTAAATTTGCTATTTGTTTGTTAGAAAAGACGGAACAATTTTCAATGTCTATTGTGTATGTAATTCTGACATAAATGCAAAGTTTTTTCTCTAAAACAAAGGCAGTACAGAAACTGCTAACAGGTGAGATTGTCTGAATGATGTAGAAAACAGGAAAAATCTATAAAAAGGCTTAGACCTGGATTGCCTAATCCTGGGTTTTCTAGTTGCTGATTGACTGAATCCATTTAATCAGCTGCAAGTGATAGCTGGAAATCTGCAGGACCAAAAAGCTCTGACTCTAAAAGCAAGAATTGATCTCAACAAAAACTCACTATATGTAATAAAGTCATTTCAAAATTAGAAATATACTTCCAAGTGTAAGCCTGCTGGATAATAAAGAAGAAAAGAAAACAGATTCAGGGGCTGTGGCAATGGCAAAAATGTCAAAACCAAAAACAAATGATTTTTCCACTCTTTCTTTTCAGCGTTTCTGCTTGACAAACCTTGCAGCCACAATCAATATAGTCACAATGACTTGGGGGTACCTTGGGAAACCATTGTCAGTCAACACAGTCTACCCTTACCAGAGGAAATGGAAGACAAAATCAGTTCTCTGGACACAAGCTCATCTCAGGAAAGCAGCAGACACATTTTATGAGGTCTTATGGGTAAATAATTTAGCTTACATATTGACCCACACATTCCAGACTGAAGGTTTGCTATCCGTACATCTAAACAGTTTACAGCAATTCTGAATGTATTGAGATGATTTAGGCCTTTTTAATAAAACTGATTACCAACAATGTTAAATGTAGAAGTACTTTGAGAATATATTTTTGTAATCTTAAAAAATGATTTTTTTTTTGTTAGTTTTAAATTATAAAGTCTTGCGTATTTTTTATTTCAAAGGTGTTATAATATTCTCATAAGATTAACATCAACTTCATAAATACCTGAATAGTATTTTAGTTTTAGTAGCAGCACAAAAAAATAAATACAAAATATACAGGAAGAAAAACTCATTTACATAGAAATAGACAAATTAAATAAAGTTAAATTAAAATAAAAAATAAATTAAATCTAAAAAAAAAAAAAATTTAAATAAAAAAAACATAAAATTAAGATAAAAAAACAAACAAAAAAATACGTTAAAAATACATTAAATAAAAATACATTAAATAAAATACCTAGGAAATTTTAGCAAATGCTTAAAAGGTTGGTGCTTATTTACATTTTGGTTGATAATAAAATAATGATTTGTTAATTTTATAAAATAATATACGAAATTAATAACTTTACTTTTTTTGTTTTTAAGTTATCTAATTTATAATAGTACCCTGTGTCGTTTTGTTACTTTAATTTTGTTCTGAGCTTTTAGTTTTTTGTTTTGTTTTGTTTTACGAACCTGACCAATAAAATGCTGCATATGTTACATGTGTAGATGTTATTTGAAAAGTCAAAACTCAATAAAAACTGTAGTCGAAAAACATAAATAAACAAAATAATGCTTTTTACTATAGCTGTCATAAACAAAATTATATGTAACATTTACTTTTTAAATTCAAAGACATGTATCTGGATTTTTTTTTTAGAAATAAAGTGATACTTCTATTAGAAAAACACTAAACACTATCACTAAAGATGGCATAAATGACAAAAAAAATAATAAACATGATTTCCAAAAACCAATGCTTTAAAAATAACTTGTTATATTCAATTAAATATAGTTCAAACAGGTCAACACATTTTTGCATTAAAAACATTTTTTTTATCAGTCAGAATCTTACAATTCCCTTGAACACTCACTATGTTAGTACATTTACAAGATAAGCAAGACTTCATTACGTCTAATGTGTTGTTTTTAATCAAAATACAGAACATCATCTCCTGCATGAAGATTGTTACAAGATCTGACAAAAACTGCAACTATTTGTCAGCGTAGATGAAAACGCAATTGAGTTTAAACAGGATGAGAGTATAATCATGAAAAGCCGCCGCCACACTGATGGAAGCGGCGACCAAAAATCCAATCTGCCAAGAAGAACTGAGAAAGTCACTTTCAGTCTCCCAAGATTCCCTCTTGTTTTTCCTCTTTTGCCTCCACAGACACTCTATATTCTACGGTTATCGCAGCACATCTGCTGTTTTGCTTCTTCAAATCTCCATTAAGGTCACTTTAGTTACTTTCTGCACTCCAAGCGGAGCAGCTTCTAACTTTTGACCTCCTTTGTTTGCGCAGCTCTTTACCAGCTCTCTAAAGTCTCTAAACCAATTTCAGGGACAAACATGGAACTCAGCGGCTCTAAACAAACTTACTCTTGATACAACATAAGTGTGTACTCTTTACAGAAATATTACAAAGATTGTAGCTTGTGGGACAAAAAAATTCAGCTTTCTACAAAAGTTTTTCTTCTTCTTTAGTCTTAAACTTTTGACATTTTCAAGGAATTGGAGCAAGATTTTCTGGATTCCTCAAATTCTGATTTTCCAAGGAAGCATAATCTATTTCCAGAACATTTTCACTTTTACAGCAATGATATTTCTAAAAGTCTGCCACAGAATGGAGAACTTCCAGCTTTTCTTCTTTTTCTTTGCTTGTGGGTGTGTGTGAAATCTAACTGGTTAGATAGTGAAATGCTTCCAGGTTTGAAATTTTGGCATTTGTCAAATTGGATGAGATTTGAATTATGTCACCAGTTTTTTTTTTGTTTTTTTTTTTGGCTAACAAGGGAATACCTGTGGAAAATGTGGAGCATAGAAATGGAGTCAAAACTGAACAAAATGTGCTGGCAGGCAGAGGAGTCCCACTAAAGTGGAGGTAGGACTCAACCAAAATATTCCGAGAAACTGAATTCCCACCAATGATTCAAACTATTATAGGACACAGTAGGCAGCAGGTCCCATCCATAGTTTGGCATTTTACTTTTAAATAATGAGGTATTGGTGGGAAAAGCATGTGGAAATCCTCAGATTTGCTATTTACTATTGAAAAAGTAAACTGTTTTTTCAATAATTCTAACTTACTGTATCAAAGGAGAAGGTTGTTCAAAAAGTTATTTTTTTCTAAGTGAGAAGAGAGGTGCAGAAATAAGTGTTGTCTGCCTGAAACAAAGTTACAACATAAATTTAGCAGGAACGGAAATATTTCCCTTACAGTTTTTTAGCTTCTTGATGCTTGTTGTTGGTGTAAATGAGAGTCATAATTAAAGCGAGCTCACTAAGCTTCGCATTAATACTTAAGTTAGAGCTCTGTGACTAAAGGAGTTGCCAGATCAGAGTCTTAAAAGCAAGCGCACACTGATCCCTATTCAGCTTAAAAAAAGGACTGAGACTTACAATGGAGGGGCTTCATTTTTTGCTTGAACAGTCAGTGGGAGAAAAGCACTTTTGCTGCCTAATGCCTCCATTTTTGTTGACTGCTGTCAACTACATAGTCAGGGGTCACTATTTGTATTAATTTAGTAACCTTTAACCAAGAAAGAGAAGGAACCAGCATCAGGTGGTGAGCTCCTCAAGGTTTTCACTCTTCCATATAGGAACACATTAACTAGGCTGATTATTTTTGTATCTGTTTTGTTAAAATAATACTCAATATGACTAATCAATATTCAGCAACTACATTATCAGCCAGGACAATTATTGGCGCAGATGTTTGTTATTTTGACTCGTATCAGCATCAGTCTTTTCTCTTTAACTCGGTTTATTTTGGCTCAGATTGGCTCTGTTTCCTTCATCGTCCCACCCACAGCGCCATGTCATTCTACTAGCAACTGGTTTTCACTTTTAACGCATTGATAAAGTGCTTACACAAATGTTTTTAGTGTCACTAATCGCACATTAAAAAATGAATGTTTGTGCTCTCTGTAAAAACAGCACCTTAGCTGTTGTGGTCAAGTACAGCCTCTCCCTTCTCGCCAACATGAATGGCACTTAAAGTGACTTACAAGAAAGTTTCTTTGTGTACAATCCTCAACAAGCCCAAGAGAAGCTGTTTGGTTGAAGAACAACCTCTTGCTGTTGACCTGAGACTAACAACAATTTCAACTCAAACTTTATTTGTTTAGTGATTTTCATTCAGGTTGAAGCGCAAAAAGCTTTAGAGAAAACAAATAAAATTATCATAAAAAATGTTTCATATAGAAGCATATAAAAATGATAATAGCATTTTTCTTAAATTGTATTTAACTTTGTTCAGTTTACTTGCTAAAACTTTATTTACATTTTTATGCTTCTGCACCAAAGAACCTTTTGCACTTTTTGTTGTTGTTTTAACATATCACAAAGACACTAAGTCGTTTTGTTTCTGTTTTTTTTACTTCATTTACTATGGAAAATTTCAGGAAACATGACATTTTTTAATGAATAAGAAGTGCTCCTAAGCCCGTTATTAACTGGAGCTATTTATTTGCTTTTTTATTTACTTGATTTTAAATAAACAAAGTTAACTGTAGGTAATATTCTACATTTTGATGCCACTATGTTCACTTTTAGTAGTAGTGAATATCGGCTCCAAATATTAGTTATCGGCCTTCTTGACTACTAAGTATTTGCATCGTCCACATCAGTCAATCTCTAATTATAATTGTAAATTTTTGCAATTATTTCAAGAATATTCTTACTTAGTGTTTCATTTCAAATGAGTCAGAGAAAAAAACAGCCCTGCAAACTAAAATGCAGCATTGCCTCTTCCATTAGCAGCTCTCTGTAAGCCAGTGTTTGAATCACCTGATTCAGCTCATCAGCTCTGCAGACTCGATAGCGGGCTGCAGTCATTTACATGGAGTGTGTTGGAGCAGGGAAATGAGTCCAACATGCAGTACAGAGGTCCTTACAGAACCACAACTGAGAAAGACTATTGTAAGTGAATAAAAAACTGAACTAACTAGACACTCCCACTGCGTGTGGAGAAGCTGTTTTTTAGCCTCACGGCTACATTATGGAGGCTTTGATTGTATATCTCGTTTAAAATGCACGGAACATACGGATGATGTTGAGAGGTTACGTTTATTTATTTTGAAGAATTCTACAAAAGCATCTGTAATCACGTCTCCATGTCTGGGTTTTTCAGTCTTTTTCTTACAGTGATCGTTACCTTCAAGCCTGCAGGAGCTGCATCTGAATGACTATGCTTTTAGCTGCTCTTCTGTTTGTAACCCAGTTTGATGGTTATTCGTCCAAGGAGAGAAAAATAAAAACAATAATAATAAAATCTTGATGCAAATAAGAAAAACATCATAACGTTCATGAGGAGAACGATGAGATTCTCAGTCATGTTTGTTTTGGACGGAACTTCTGTGTTTCGGTCAGCAGCAAATACTAATGCACAAACCTACAGTGTCCTCTAGTGGTGGTTAGTGGGAAACAACAGCTAAAAGGCAATTGGTTGTTAGTTTGAAAATAACAAATATATGGGCCTATTTACGGAGGGCTCTAGACTAGATTTTTTCAATGGTTGCACCGATGCGCCTAACTTTATTCTTAGGTGCACCAGCATGAGCGTTTGGTGTGTCAACTATTTTAATTTTTTTTTAGCTTGCATTTTATATTTCTGGAGGCCTGTGAACGGGCCACCTCATTACTGCAGATTGGACACAGGTGCACACCTGAGCAACAGGAGATAGCACGGGGGAGAGGAAGAGACAGCGCCCGAGTGGCGGGGGGGAAATAACCATGTGGCCCTGGAAGCGGGCACAAGCCAGGACGCCTGCCGGGCAGACGTTGCGGGAAAGCCATGCTGGGTCGACAACCGGAGACTGGCCCCAGGAGGAGCGTGCCGGGCCGTCCACGAGTGGAGCAGCTTGGAGGAGGATGGTCCCGGAAGCGCTGGCGGAAGCAGCCGCGCCGGTAGAAGCATTCTGCCCACCCCGTGAGCCACGGAAACGTGGAGGACTAGAGCCAGGAGCCAGACAGCGGTCGAGGGGTGACCTGTTTGTGTGATTTAACCTTCAGGGCTACCATAGTTTACCCTTTAACATCAATAATGTCGAAGTGAATAACTGGCTTTTGGGCTTGCTAAGTGCACCAGTGTGATCAAGATTTTTTTGTAGGCGCCCCAATGATAAATCCAGTCGCACTCTAGAGCCCAGTTATGTTTAAAATAAAATCACAAATAAGTCCCTCCTGAGTGTAAGTCACACCCCTGGCCAATCAAGGACAAATAGTCCAGAAAATACGGTAATCATTTGAAAAAACTCAATGCCTTTTGGATAAATCAAGGAACAACTTTGTTTTTGTTTTTTTTTTTGTTTGGTCTCACAAACTCACCGTTTGCTCCTGCTGAAGTTGTTGGCATTTTGTTGTGAGTTGAGCTATGGTTTTGTCTCGGCTCCTCAACTCCTCCCTGAGTTCCTGCACTTCTTTCATTAGTGTGTCTAACTGGAAAAAAGAAATACATTACATGTTTCTATATTAGGAAGAAAAGTGAATTTCTTTACATGAAATCATTTTTATTGTGTCTACTGTAGTGAGCCATTCTAAACCTGGGATCAGTTGTTCTACCTGAGCTGCTGAGGTGCCGTCTTCCGTCTCCTCAGAAATGTCTCCTGGGCGGTCGGTTTCCTCGAGCTGGAGCAAACGCAACACATCCGCAAAACACACAAAGAAGACACACAGATGCAAAACTCTCTGTGAGTTGAATCAATAGCTATTTCCTAAGGCATGCCTCCAGACCAATATTTCACAACAGTGAAGGAATTCTTTTGCACACACACTCCTCTGGCCCTGAACTGTCAGCCACCAGCGCTAGATACCAGAGGCACCATCTCTCATCGAGCATTCTCTATATAAATATATTGCATATATATATATAAGGTTAAACCCCTCACAAAATAAGAAAAAAAACTTTAGTTTGCTTACATGATTGCAGTATANNNNATATTTCACAACAGTGAAGGAATTCTTTTGCACACACACTCCTCTGGCCCTGAACTGTCAGCCACCAGCGCTAGATACCAGAGGCATCATCTCTCATTGAGCATTCTCTATATAAATATATTGCATATATATATAAGGTTAAACCCCTCACAAAATAAGAAAAAAAACTTTAGTTTGCTTACATGATTGCAGTATATTTAGTGCCGCTACAATTATTTTAATAGTCGACTAATCACCGATTATTTTTCCGATTAGTTGAGTAGCTTTGATTAGCTTTAAACCAACTAAAAACTATATATTTAGAATTACCTGCGATAATGCTAGTGTGAATGCTGTAAGCTGAATTTGGCCACTGAAGATGCTAGTGCTGATAGCTGAAATTGCTGAAAATGATAAAATATATAAAAAGTTAAATGCCAAATTAGCCTAAAAAACTGAAAAAAGCCTAAGTTAGCCAAATCAACTAGCATGCAGCTGAAATATCAGCTAGACCCCAAAACAGCCTAAAACATGTAAAAAAGCCTAAATTAGCTAAAATATCTAGCATGCCCCTGATATATTAGCTAAACTCCAAAATAGCCTAAAAAACAAAAAAGCATAAATTAGCCAAAATAGCCAGAATGCAGATGAAATATTAGCTAGACCCCAAACAGCCTAAAAAATACAAAAAAATCCTAAATTAGCCAAAATAGTTATGTAGCTGAAGTGTTAGCTAAGTTCCAAATTAGCTTAAAAAAACTGAAAAAAAATCCTAAATCAGCCAAAATAGCTAGCATGTAGTTGAAATATTAGCTAAACTCCAAAATAGCCAAAAAAACAAAAAAGCCTAAATTAGCCAAAATAGCTAGCATGCAGCTGAAATATTAGCTAAACTCCAAAACAGCCTAAAATTTTTTTTAAAAAGCCCAAATTAGTCAAAATAGGTAGCATGCAGACGAAATATTAGCTGAACTTCAAATTAGCCTAAAAAACAGAAAAAAAATTCTAAATTAGCCAAAATAGTTATGTAGCTGAAGTGTTAGCTAAATTCCAAATTAGCTTAAAAAAACTGAAAAAAAATCCTAAATCAGCCAAAATAGCTAGCATGTAGTTGAAATATTAGCTAAACTCCAAAATAGCCTAAAAAGCAAAAAATCCTAAATTAGCCAAAATAGTTATGAAGCTGAAATATTAGCTAAAATCCAAATTAGTCTAAAAAACTGAAAAAATCCTAAATCAGCCAAAATAGCTAGCCCTAGTGTAATTCCCTCACTACCTAGATTTCATTTTTGCTTTCCTTCCTAATATTTTGTTAAAATAATTCCATAAACATTTAATCAAAGCCCTAAAGTATAACATGAAATTGTGTTGCCAGAGGTAACAAAGACAAATCCCATTTTTATCATCCAGTCAGTCATTTGAGTGGAATAAAATGTCTATTTTTCCTCCTGATTAACTTACTAATTGCTGTCCACTTGGACCACAGAGTTGTGCAGAACCACTTTTAGAGCAATGAAGCTGTTTTACAATCAATGCCTTAAGCTTCATGTCACAAAGGGGGAAAAAAACACAATAAAGAATAGATTTAGTTTTTGAACAAAATAAACATTATGCCTCTTGAGGCCACACAACCAAAGTGCTTGTCTAATTGCAGAGAGCACAGAGAACCCATTTATAACAGACATTTAATCTAAATGCAGAGGCAAATATCAATATTTACCCTATGCTGTAGCACTGAGATTAAGCCAACGCACTCAAGACAATTTAGATTTATGCAGTGCGATGTGCTTATGTCTCAGTGCCCTTATGAATTCGCATAGATCTTAATGTGTTTTTGCAGAGTGCAGGTTTAGTGCGTTTCATACTGGAGTGAACATTTTTTCCTGCTGAAATACTTTCTTTTTTTTTGCAGTTTTATTCCCTCTAAGAGAATTTATCTGACTGACAAAGTATCTGTGCAGTCAACAGCTTGACAGACGCAAGCATCATTTATGTATAAGCTGACCTGCAAGAAACAAATGCGCAGTGGAGACTCACAAATGTCTAGAATATAAAACTGCTGAGCTACTCTTTTTTTTGGAAAGGGAAACAAACTTTTTTGTATCTTTTAGATGTGGGGTACTGTTTTACTGCATAGAGTAAAACTTTGAATTTTTGACATAATGTGCTTAGCACACTTGTCAAAGTCTAGGATTATCTGGATAATCCAGATAATTTTATTTTATTGTTATTAATGGCCCAATGTTATCTTGTGCTTATGTCTCTATAACTTGTATAATTTTGATAAAATGTATTTATATGGATAGTAAAATATTCAAACTTATTTAAGGTTTAAATTGATTCATTCTGGAATAGTATTCCTGCTATTTTTTTTATTCACAATTATAAAAAAGTTACGGTTTTAAAGTTTTAAAAATTAGCATTCTGCTAGCTTTTTGGACAAATTTTACTTTTATTAAGATTTTTTTAAGCTATTTTGGAGTTTAGCAAATATTTCCGCTACATCTTGGCCATTTTGGCTAATTTAGGCTTTTTTCAGTTTTTTAGACTATTTTGGAGTTGAGCTATTTTTTTTCAGCTACATGCTAGCTGTTTTGGATAACCTACGTTTTATTTTTTCCATTTTTTAGGCTAATATTTTAGCTGGCTATTAGCTTCAGCGTTTTCAGCTATTAGCTTCAGCGTTTTCAGCTATTAGCTTCAGTGTTTTCAGCTATCAGCTTCAGCGTTTTTAACTATCAACTAGCATTCATACTAGCATTATCGCAGGTAATGCTATTTATCTGGTTCATAATTATGTTAAAAGGTTACCGTTTTAAAAATTACAATTTACAGTGTTCAATAAATGTTTATCCTGTTCGGCCCGTGACCTAAAGTGTGCTTTGGATTTTGGTCCCCTGTGCGATTGAGTTTGACATCCCTGGCTTAGAATGTTTCTGAATAATTAAAATAGTTGGTATTTGAAAGAAAAGCTATTTAAAGACCCACTGTGATGGAAATCATGTTTTTGTTTTTTTCTGGACATTTATCGAAAAAATTGAGCTTAAAATTTCCTTTCTGAGGATTTCTTGTAGTTGTTTTGTATAAGCAACAATCAGCAGGCTACAAGCTTCCTTCTTCGCTCCATTCTGATGCATCCACTTGTAGACGTCTTAATTTTCCTCATCTGAGCTCCAAACTGTAAGTTTGGATAGCTCCAATATTTCTCGCCTTTTCTATTGCCTGGGAGCGTTAATAAATATTAACACGCTAATTATGATCTATTAATCGTGTGTATTAACGCGTCAACTTTCACAGCCTTAAACAAAAACACATTCTATCTCATTTTATTTGGTAAATACATTGAAAAATATATTCTGCAAATGTGGGTCTGACCTGCAGTAACATTTTGAGCCTGAGTAGTTGATTCTTCAGTAAGTTGCAGTCCTGTGACATGTGTTCGAGCGTGAGTTCATCCAGCACTGGTCTGTATTCGTGCTGCACGCCTTTAGACTGGACAGGCCTTGAAGACGTCCTTGAAGCTTTGAGACCATCATAATGACGGAAGACATGAGCTCTGCAAAAGGAAAAAAAGTATATATATCAGCCAGACAGGCAAGGAAATGTCATGTAGACAGGTAAAGAAAAAAGAATACCTGACCAACCTGTTATCATTGTGCAGGTGCTCTGGTCCATTCCAGTGGTGCTGATTACGTCTCTGTCTGTGTCGGCTGCCGCGCTCCAAGCGCTCAAACTGGGACATGCTGTCAAAATCTACACAAAGATTGATTTTTTAATAAATAAAGGAATTTTGGGGTAAAACCCTTAAAAAAAACATTAAAATTAGAATTTCTGAATTACACTTAAGCTGCTGCTTGCTGATGGACACAAAGGTACTTAGGCTGGTACTTTTCTTTGTTGTCTATCATTTTTAAAAAATCTGGAATAGATTCACTATTTGATTCAAGCCACTTTCTTTGTCTTTGAATGTCTGCACCCCCAAATGCAAACAGTTCTGCACAAGACCACAGGCAATTTCATTTCTCAAAGAGCCACTGTTTGGAAACAGACAGTGGTATGCAGCTGTGAAATGAACCATGACTGTGACAAAACTGACAACTAACAGAGCATGATCCCACAAAAAGAAAATGAAAACCTTTAGCTTCGTGTATGAGCTAATTAGACTGAAATAAAAAGGAAAAAGGAAGGAACAAAAAAACTGAGCTTACAAATAAATTTGGTAATAAAATACATTACCCAGAGAGTCAGTGCACAGCACTAGAGTAGACCGTCTGCTTCTTGCAGAAATGGTGCATTCCAAGATTTTTTTTTTTTTTAATCACGGAAAAGTCCCCAAAAACTATAAATGCCAAGTCCAAAAATAAAACATATAGAAGTAAAAACTCAGTCAGAAAGTGACTGACTTCTGGTCTTGTTAGCTGGTAATCTGTTAAAGTGTCAGTGAGAAAGTCAACCCATCTCCCAGCATGCTTGGCAATATTTTTGTTGACAGCCTTGTTTTTCTGGGAACTCCCTGGAAACTTGAAGAGACGAAAGAGGACTGTACTCCTGCTGGTAAGAGAGCAAGTGATGTGACCGATTCGTGCCCAAGCTAGGAAACCACCAGCTGAGAGAGAAGAACTTCTTTGACATCAAAAGACTTAACAGCTGGAGGAAAAAATCCGAGAGGACTTCTCTTACTCTCTTCCTGTTTTGTAGGGTGTTCTTTTTGAGAAACACCCTTCTTTCTCTCTGTGACGTCCCGTGGCCTGCCCTGTGGGCTGGGCTTAACTAGCCGTCCCACCACGTCTCGTTTTCCATTCAGCCGCTCGTGACATTAGCTCTGCTTATGACATAGCAGGCTATAAATATGGCTGCTACCCGAAAAGGAGTAGGAAGGAATGACACTCCAGTTCGCATTCCTCCTGAGAGAACATTCCTGTCCCGCTCTTCATCCTGCCCCCTCAGCAACCAGACGACCACTGTTTACAGACAGCAAGCTGCAAGGTGATTAGGCACAGTTAGCCTCGCTAAAACATAGGTTTTACTTAAGTTTTCTCCATAAAAATGATAGTTTCTATGTGTTTTCTGTCTAGGAGGCACAGCTTAATAAAACAGAAATATTTAAAGGCATTTGATTTGGATGATGACTAAATTATGGTATGTTGGACAGCGTATTAGGCAACATAAAAAAACATTATTAAAGTAATTATAAACAAGCAGTGATGCATCAACAGGTTTGATGATACATCCACTCAAAGAAACCTTAAACTGGCATGCTTATTCACATATTTTTGCTTAATTAAAAAAGATAACGCTAAATATAGGTACTTCATTTGACTTAATAGGTTAAACAGTTACGCTTGCAAAGAAATACGCTGTCTTTCTATGAATCTAAAAGTAAAAAATAAAAGATATGCCTGATATTTCAGTGTTTTCAACTAGTTTTTCATAGTTTCTACACTTTAATAGACCTGTATTACACAAATACCGGATAGTTTCTTGATTTAAGAAGATTTTATTTCACGTCTAGAATACAATACACATACATTTTCTAGAAATGTTCCTATTTTAAACTAATTTTTTGTCTCTACAGACTATAATACACTTATTTTGCTTCATCCACTTGCTTATATTTCTTGTATTTGACTTGAGAAGTTCTTGTTACAGACATAACAGGGTATAGACACAAGTGTTTTATTTTGAAGAACTATTCTTTAGCTGTTTTTTTCCCTGTCTGTGTCCACTTATGATGTGCTAAAAGCCACCCTTGTAATGTCTTTGCTGTGATTCATCTGGTTGCCTCGAGTTCTACTTTGAAGTCTCTTCGTTTCACTTTGCCACACAGATGCAGGATAGTTCCAATTTTACAAAAATCGAGCCCGTGTTAACCAAGTAGAGGATGTCCTTTTTGTTCCAATAGATCATCGAAAGGCTTTTACCAATATTTTATGGCAATATGGCATCACATCAGACATGATGAAATTTATAATTTTAGGAGAAAACTAAAAGCAAAATAATAATGAATGGGTGTTGGACAGTGGGGTAAAAAGTATTTTTTAGCTGCTCCTTATACAAATGGTTCTACTTAATGATGAGAGTGGTCTTTCAGGTTCATTTTAAGAACACTTCAACTCCCAACGTCAGCATACCCAGTATACCACAAGGGTTACAGGAGGGTTGGGAGAATATTGTGTGGGCAAATGAGACCAAAATGGAACTCTTTGGTAAACCATCCCAAAGTTTGTAGGGAAAGAATGCCCAGTTGATTTCCAAAACCACCACTGTGAAGCATGGGGGTGGAAACATCATTTTTTGGGCCTGCTTTTCTGCTAAGGGGACAGGACGACTAATATGTATGAACAAACTTAAGAAATTTACAAATAATCGATTTAAAAATCATAAAAAGGGATTTCCTGGATTCTTTTTTCCATTCCATCAAGTTAATGTTTTTTTATCTAAGGTGATCATTACAAACCTCTCATCTTCTTGAGTTGGACAACTTACGGAATGACGTTGATGGCTAAACACTTTACCCTCCCCACTGTATACTAACTCCTCGTAACATTTTTTAAAGTAAAAGTTTATGAGTCAGATTAAAAAAAGAACAGCTGTGCCGCTAAGCCACAAGCTGCCATCCATGAGCCTAAGTGTATTGATGTTAGTCCTTGTGCTCATTTGATGCAGTATGCTCACCTCAGCATACCCACTCTATACATTACACTGCATTGCATGCTGCTGAAAGCAGCCTTGTTTGTGCATGTTCAGCCAGCTGGAGTCATTTACTGTGAGCTAGTGCATTAGAGCCATTAGCAATGAATGACACCCTGATAGGTCTGTTCAGAGCTGATGAGGGATCTCTTATGTATATACCATAGCTCCATCATGTGATCTGATATCTCCAACAAAGCAGCGATTTTACCCAAATGTTCTCCGACTTATATGGACATGTTTCCAAAATAAAGTGCGTGCTGTAATGTGTGAAAGTAAAGCTATTAAAGTAATCATGCCCAAACCGCACTGTCGTTGTCTAGGGGAAACATATGTATGTGCTGCTTTTGTGATTCTATGAGTTTCCACTGTGCAACATTTTGTGTGTGTATATGCTCATTTACATAAAAAGAGGCTTTTAGGCGTGAATTTGCAGCAACCCACAATTAAAGGAATAATGGAGCACAAAAAAGTAAAAAAGGTAATTTATAAATGATCCATTGAAAGCTTAGGCCTTGGCAATATGCATACTTTAGAAAAGCAACCTCGGGCTAGTAAATTATAAAAAAAAGTCTGTTTAAAAGTCTGTCGTGTTCATGGAAGCCTCACACAATTTTAAGCTTCATGAATGTTTTTGTGAGATTTGGCGAGCTGACCATGAAAGCCGTCCTCTGGGAAGTCCACATCCAGCATGAGGTCATCATCATCCAAATCTCCAGTTCTCATGGGGTCCAGGTTGTTCAAGATGTCCTTCAAAACATAGGAGAAAATGTAAGGAAACCAGGAAGGCACATCACGGAAAATTGGGGGAAGAGTTTGTTAGAAAATGTAACAAATATACCAGTTTGGTAAAAGTTTTCTTGCGTTTTTATTAGTGTTGTCAATCGATTAATTAAAAAAAAAATCAGATTAATCACATTTCTTGGTCGTGATTAATCGGGATATTTAATTAGGTAAATTTTATTCAACAATACGCACCTTTTGTACAAAAACAGACCAAAAAGAAAATGTTTTCCTTCACTTTTATTGTCTAAAATATATAGATTTATCAAGTTTTAACTTAAGAGTTGTAACTTGTGTGCACAAAACAGTAAGATAAGCAAAACTGTAAAGACTTTTATGCCTGCAGTGTTACTCCAAGAAAACAAAGCCAACAAAGAAACAAACACTCCGTTTCTGCACTTTAAATGGTCCGGGTGAATACTCCATTCTGATTGGCTGCTGGATGTGGAAGCACGCCTAAAAAAGAAGTTCCGGTCACAAAGTTTTATATGTGCAGACTCCTTGAAAAAAACTTTTTCTTCAGGATCTGGACAAAGAAAAAGTAAGAGGTGAACTTTCTCTCTGAACTGTAACAATCAGCATATCACTTTTTTTTTTTGCTGCAGTCATGGTTGCTGCCGCTCAGCGATGTGCTGCGTTACCATGACGACAGGCTACATTACCCTCTCAAAAAGTCTGCCTTTTGTGAAAAAGCGATCTAAGCATAAAATAACAAAAATAAAGTACTAAAAATCTTTTTAATATTTATTTTTTTATAAGTGACTATGTTATAAGCAGGATAATGCACAACAAAGTGAGCATTATCAGAAATTAACACATACCTTAGCTGGCGGAAGACGGTTGATTCGCGGAGTACAATTAATTAGCGTTTACAACTATTAACGTGTTAAATAAAAACCTGAAATCCTTTTTTAATTTACTAATAAGGAAGCAAAGCCTTCAGTTGGCTTATCCCAAGCCAGGTGTAAAGTTGTTTATTATTATTATTTTATTGTTAAATGTAGCATAAAACGTGTTTTGACACCTTAAAAATAAACCTAATGGCTTGCAGTGAGAATGCAACAATTCACTTTCTCCATGATTCAGTTCAATTATATAACATACGGTTTGGTTTTAAACTGATCATTTGTGGGTCCCTAATACTTAGCATTATTTATTTTTGTCTAAAGGCAAAAACTGGAGCCAACATAAAACAATTTGTTATCCCCATAGTGAATAGAAATACTTTGTATTTAACAAAAAAAAATGGTTTTTTTTTTTTTTTTTTAGTTACCTTACACATTTATTAAAATATGATACCTCTAAGACCAATGTCACCACTTAATTTAGCTTTATAAAGTTTTAAGCCTATAAAATTACAGAAAATACTTTACATGATACTCTTGATGATGACTCCTTTGTTTCTATAACAATGACAAATTATATTTAACTGAATAAACTAAAAAAATGACATGTTTTGAAATATAAGACATAATGCTAAGAAATATCAATCAGCAATACTCAGAAAAGTAAAGACAGCTGTTAGTTTTAATTGAAAATCCAATGAAGTAGAAGATGGTTTGTTATCTGTAGATCACACACATGTCAGCTGCTTTACCTACTTTTCTTTCAAGACCTTAAAGTAATTCTGGGACCTTGCCATTCATTTCCAATGTGGTTTAGTTACTTGATAAAATTAGTGGATTAATTATATGTTCATTCTTATTTCATTTTTTTCTGTAATTGCTGTAATCTTTAAATTAAGCAACAATAGATCCAACTCTTACATATTTTTCCATAAAGTATGAAAATGTCTCTTTTCTCTTAACAAGACCGGAAAATGTTTGTCTTTACAAAAACCACAAAACAGGCTGTTGGAATTAGGAGTCATAGTGGTTTGAATAATAACACAACACTTCAAATGGCTGTTTTAAAACATGTAGCTGGTCCTACTGCTCTACTGTTGTATCCCAAATCTTATAAATTAATTCAAAAGCATGGAAAGGTTTGAGCATTTTTTTTTTTTTTATTTACTGCATACAACTCTCTAAAACTCAACTTTGGGGGACTCCAACTGAAAGATAGAAAAATAAAAACAATTAAGTCTATAATAGATTTTTCATATAAAAATGTAAGATAACCCTAATTGAAAAAATCAAGATACAACAGATTTTTTAAATTATTTTAAGCACTACTCAATTCCCCCTTAAATTAATTTATCCATAAAGAGGGGATTGGGTACAAGATTACATGTATTTTACTCTAAAAATAAAAGTAGAAAATGTAAAATATAATGATAGACTTAAAAAGATTTGTTTTAACCATGAACATCTTTGCCATAGTATTAGCTCTATTTCAGAATGTACCTCATCTTTACTGTTCAGGTCTAATAGCAAAGAGATTTAGGTGCCCTTCACATATAATTGTTATATTCTGACAGACTGCTAAATCCAATGTACTTAACTTCCTTTGGCAAAGATCATTCAACTCGTTCAATTCTTCTTCAAAATCTCAAAGATTTCCACATTCACTGCACACACAACAAAAGCATTAGAAGTAGATTCAAGTTTGTCTTAAATATCTATAGTATTTACATTAAGTGAGGTGAAAAGTGCCAATTTATAGGATATAATACATAGAATGATGGGTATCTGTGATAAAATATGATTAACAACTAAATTATATTTTATTTATTCTCTATTTATCATTCAAATTTATGCACAAAACCACATTTGTTTGTTTTTTTTTTTTTTTTTACAAAAAGTCAACTTCCATCAGTAATCTCTTAAAAACTAACTGAAAGCAGTTTACAAAATATGAGAAACATTTTTTTAATGATACGAGGACTTTATTAATTGATACTTTTTAAATAGAGATTGATTCAAAATCAAATTTTTAAACCGCCTTAGGACAAAATCACATGAATAGTTAAGAAAATGAGTCTATTCTGTTCTGAAACCTGATGCTAAAATGTATCCACTCATGTGTAACCATCTGAGAACTCATTTATTCTATGTCTTTATATGTTTTTATAGATATACATTAAAAAGCAACAAAAATACATTTTTTAACAGTAGATTACAATAGGACAATGAGCCAGCTTACCATCTACAAATAAAAGGCCTAAGTACAGAAAAATTATGTGCAAGCCATTATTCAACTGCTCATATATCCCTCTTCAACAGTAATAACATTTAGATACTCTTTTTGCCTCTAGTTATCAGTTTCCACAAACTCATCCATCCTGCATTTCTCTAAGAACATGTCTCTTTTGTGAGCTACAAAAATGTTTTAAGATAAATTCTACTTCTGGAAAGAGACACGAGCATCAGCACATGAACCCGAAAAGCAAAGGACTCACTCCAGCAGCAGAATTATAGCTGCCCTGCGGAGGAGCATTCATTTCATAGTGGCAAAACAGCATTGGAAAATTCAAGGCAGCGTCTGGGAATAAGTGGTAAACTACATTAAGGTATATGTCCCCAACAGCCCTGGAGTACTTTTCATAGTCGAAAGTAGTTGATATGAAAGAAATTCATCTCTTGCACAGACAGGGCCTTAGGCTAATTGGGCAAGGTTTCTTACATATGTGAAACTTTTTTTTTATTTGAAGTTATATGAAATATGGTTGCTGTTGGTGTGATAATGCACTGTATCAAACTAAACTTGACCTCATGTCCATGTTTAAGTCAAAATCGAGATTTTCCATCTGAATTTGTTTAGTTTTTAATAGTTTCTCAACTAAACCTTCAAGCTAACCGATCTAAAGGATCAAAACAGTCAAACTTTCTTGGTAAATTAAAAGTTCTCCTGGTTTGACATTCAAACTTATTCAAACTTTGTAATAGGATAGACTACAGACAGAATGGTAAATCAGACAAGATAGACTTCTGTCTAAAAATGTAATATAAAACAAATGTTAAAGCTTTATCCTTCAACTCAAATAACAAATGAAATCCTTTCCACATGGTTACCTATTCATCTAATGGATATTTATTTTATAATGTATGTCTGGCTACTGCCTGGTTGAAAAAAAATCCTTGCTTAAATCAGGCGAATATCAAATACTTTTTAAAGTATTGTGGTGGGGAAATTGCAATAACATAATGTGCAGACATCTGTCTTGACTTATGATTCTTGATGCCTCAAATCAGTTAATAGTTGTCTGACTAAACTAATTTTCAAATCAGCTTCAAAAGATTTCCAGTGACTTCATAGATGTTTTTACATCAACAAATATATTAAAGTCCCCCTCCAATGAAAGTCATGTTTTGAACAAATGTAATAAGAAATCCTTTTGTTTTTGCATTTCCGAGTATTTCTTCTTTAAAATCTGTCAATCAAAGTGTCACAGACAGACTCTGTTTGAATTAATGATCCTTCTTTTCATCACAACAGCTCTGCTGCACATGCACTAAACCCTCATCTGTTCCTAGTGTCTAGTTCAGGTTCTGGAGAAGAGAAGATGGTATCTTCACATTGACTGCAGTCAAATGAGCCGCCGTTCACATTTCTGTGGTCAAATCAGCATCACTGGATTTTTGGTGTGAGTTTCATCCAATACTTACGGTAGCAGGACTGAGAACGCTGGATAATCTCCACCAGACTCCACGAAGCTTCATGATGTGACCACGGAAATACGAACGGTGGTTTATTTGACCGCAAAGGTTGTAAAGGATTGTAAATCAATGAAAGATCGGTTCATGATGAAGTTCTTCACTTCCTCCTCCAAGCTGACATCCGGCTAAAAACAATATGGCTGGACATTACCGTTATACAGTAGCTTGACATTTTTATGTAGCAGCGGTGAAGATTTACGCTAGCAAGACACAGAGCTATCATTATCAGACAGAGGGGGATCAGGAGCGGGGCTGCGCAGCTCAGCTTCCAAAAGCCACGCCTCCTCTGAGGAGATTTTAGAAATGGAGATTTCAGATCAACATGAAAATGGCTTTTTAAGACATTTAGGTAGTGGAATTTTGGTTAAAAACATCATATTCATAATTAAAACACAACTGGGAATGTTTTTTTTTAAATAAAACAAATTATCATGGGTACTTAAAGTGTTTTTGCACCTGCTGTTAATAAAATGAAAAAATAGAAAGACAAAAGGCAACGATCTATAGAAGACGTAAGATTTTTGTCAAACATTTTCCTTTACTGCCATACTAGATAAAATAGAAAAATCTAAATAGAAATCTTGTCAAAGAAGTGAATCCTATTTTCTTCAATAACAAAGACTTTTATTTGGTGGAAGAACTATAAGGAATATCTGCTAAAGGAAATGTTATTAAAATTAAGGTCTGATCTTGCCAGTAGGATTTTATTGTAAGCAGCTAAATAACAATTACAAGTTGCAGCAAACCTAAACAAGTTTCCAAAAATAATTTTACACAAAACTTCCCAAAAGTATACAAGACAAAGTATGAAACCGCTGTCGAGAAAAATGAAACCACAGAGACGTGATCCTGCTGCCAAGATATTTTGCATTTGGATCAGTTTCGCTTGACATAAAAAAAAATGTTTTTTAAAAAAAAAGGAAAACACTTTTCATGTAAATATTTTGTTTTTGTTACGCTGCAAAAAAGCAACTATTTAAGAACAAACACGAGCAGTGCAGAGGAGACACGGAGAATGAACCTGTTAGAGCAAAGCAAGCTGCCACACATGGAGTGCAAATAAAGGATTGACAAACCTTGGAGCAGCACTTCGCTCTACAAAAGGAGATACTTTAAAAATAGTCTTGAAACAAGATTTCTGGTTCAGTTTTCTGCTGTTGTTCTTGAAAATACGCCATCAATTTTTTCTGCTTAATCTTCTTGTGTTTTTTTTAATTCGTGCAAAACATTTCTAAAACCTCCGTGTTTGTTTTCTTGATTTTAGAAGACATTCTACCTCTATCAATATTTTTCCATATTTCTCTTTGTTGTTTGAACTGGATTGGATGTTACCAATTATTTTTTTGCAGAGCAATATTTACTACTTCCTATTTAACCTCCTGTGTGTATACCTCAAATCCAGGAAGGATGCCTGATTTGAAATCTAACCGACACTGTTGACGTCTGAGGTGCTTTGCTTTCAAGGACAATATAAGGCAGATATGCAAATTGCTGGCTTTACCTGACAATGTTTGAGCAGGACAGTTGTTTATAGCTTTAAGGCATCACCCCCCAGAGGCCTTTGACTCAACATCTATTCCTTATTTGTACTCCAACAGCATCTCATGTTTTTAAAGTTTGACAGCCCCTATTTTTACTTGTTAGTAGTTTCCTTATCATTTAGTAATATAATACAAGACATTTGCAGCTAAAATAATAGCTACCCAAATAACTTAATAGTCAACAATAATTGTCCATTGTAAATACTGATTGCTCCATTGATCTCCATGTCTTCTGTTTACTGATTTAACATTTTTAACATTGTTGCATTTTTTGTGTTTCTTTGAACGCAGCAGTTTGAACTCCCAGTATCAAAACTAACAATAGTGCATATATTAATTAAATCTAATCAACTCAATTTAATCATTGAATGGGTTTTAGCAATCATTGTGACAATCTGCAGTTGTTCTGCCTTTATTTATGTCAGCATGGATACAATAAACAGCTATTTTTACACCCCCACTGTGGTAAGGAGAACAAATAAAAAATGTAAATAAATAGTTTTTTAAGGGTTGCTTCAATAGGTTCACACAACAAACAAAAGCTTGAAGCCTCATTAAAGCCACAGAATAACGTGTGCAGGAGCGTAAATGACTGGGCCCTTTGCTGACAAAAGGTTTAAACACCTCACTCATTTAAACATTATTGAACCGACTGCTCTCAACCTGGCTCCACCTAGAATTAAAGATGAAATAAATGAACCAAGAATAAGTGACCACAGTGCATCTCCAGCTGGGAGGAAACAACCAAACGTTAAACAAATGACCAATTAGAGAACCTCAGAGATGGATGAGTGACATTCCACGGTACATTTAATGCAAACGACCTAAATGGGGGCTCGGTTTGTGTATTCCTGGATATTTATGAGTCAATAACTGACAATAATCAGTCAGTGAAAAACTTTTTAAAGTCCTCCTCTGATGAAAATCGTGTTTTTTGGAGTATTTAACATGTATTTGTGGCATTTTTCTAATGAAAGAGAACAAATGTAATAAGAAATTATTTTGTTTTTGCATTTTCAAGTATTTCTCCTTTTAAATTGCAGTCAGTCAAACTGTCACAGACAGGCTTTGTTTGAATTAATGATCATTCTTTACTTCACAACAGCTCTGCTGCACATGCACTAAACCCCCATCTGTTCCTAGCATGTCTAGTTCAGGTTCTGGAGAAGAGAAGATGGTATCTTCACATTGACTGCAGTCAAATGAGCCGCCGTTCACATTTCTGTGGTCAAATCAGCCGTCACTGGATTTTTATTGTGAGTTTCATACAATACTTACGGTAGCAGGACTGAGAACGCTGGAAAATCTCCACCAGACTCCACGAAGCTTCTTGATGTGACCACGGAGATGTGAACAGCGGCTTATTTGACTGCAGTTGTGAAGAATTGTAAATCAATGAAAGACCATTTTGATGTTAGCTTTCATTATATTCCCAATGACTCTGCTCTGAGAAACTAATGGATTGAATGTATTGATCACAGCAACATCAATAAACATTGGAGAATTAGCTAAAAGAGTCTTTGGTGAACTGGAAGGAGAAAGAATCAGGCTTTTGGAGGAAGTTCAGTCCATGAAGATCTTCACTTCCTCGTCCGAGCTGACATCCGTCTCAAAACGATACGGCTGGACATTACCAATATTGCTTGACATTTTTATGTAGAAGCGGGGAAGATTTACGCTAGCGAGACAAAGAGCTACTATGATCTACTATGATCAGACGGGGGGCATCAGGGGTGGAGCTGCTCAGTACAGAGCCAAAAGCCACGCCCCCTCAGAGTAGATTTTGGAAACAGAGGTTTCAAATAAAACCACATCTACAATATGTCTTTAGTTAAAGGTTTTGTTTACCTAAAACTTCATGTACTTTACTAGAACTAATATTCAAACCAGAAACTTAAAGGATACATTAAAAGTATTAGCAGTTTAAAATATACATCTTATTTAAAAAAGCTACATGAAGAATTCAAGAAAATGTAAATAAAGTGTCATCTTTAATGTGACAATGAATAGATACATTGTTGTAAAAGCAGAGGAAGGTGGTCTTTGAACGTTTTGACATCTTAGATATAGTTTTATACCTCATATAAAACTTCACTCCATGGATTTTGTATCTCAAGTGAACAATAGAAAGCATCAAGAACAATAATATCTGCACTGTGCTCATCTGCAGAGCACATTATGGGAATGTTATCATGAGCTCAGGAAGGAGTTATATGAATGCAGATACACCTACAAGTCAACAGGAAAACGGTGACACACAAATTCAGACAGACCTTAAACACACTCACATTTCAGAGTCTGAAAGATTTACAGCTCCTCCAAGTGGACTGAAAATACCTCTGCACTCTGGAAGTCTGACTCTGGCAAGAGTCTATTTTACAGTCATGTAAGAAAGCAAGAAACTACTTTCAGATAAATGGACGTATCTCTAACTGAACTCCGTTTTTGCGTCAAAAGCTGTATTATTATGCTGCATTAAACCTACAAAAATTGGAAACATTTTGGACACACCTTTTTATGCAAGAAACGTTTTACCCAAGACACCAGAAAAAATAGAAACGCAAATTGATGGAGAAGAAGTGGCAAGAAAAAGAGTGG
>NC_050526.1:4589009-4603671 GCF_002922805.2 Oryzias melastigma
CACCTTTTTATGCAAAAAACGTTTTACCCAAGACACCAGAAAAAATAGAAACGCAAATTGATGGAGAAGTGGCAAGAAAAAGAGTGGCAATAGAGGGAGCCCAGTGCATCTAATTACAGAAAATGAGTTCATTTCCTCCAATCATGCAACTCAGTCAAATATCTCGCAGGCAAATTCCCCATTGAGCTAATCGTTGCACTTTAGCAATCAGTCAGTACATCTCTCTTTTTGTCATCCCTTCCCTTTAATCCCCAGTCTACTTTTTTCCCTCCAGCTCCCACTAAATCAGAGCCTCTTTATGTGTTGAGGTTCAAGGCAACACCCGAGGGTTTCAATGATAGTTGCAACTGATCCAAGAACAGCTTGCAGACAAATCCACAGGACACTCATTGTCTGAGTAAACAAAACCTGGCAATTTTAAGGCTGGATGATGATTACAAGCCATTTTCTATAATCCTATTTTTACTTTTGCTTTGTCTTCACAAATGTAATTACAATATTACATAATATGAAATCAAAATACAGTCATAGTAAGAACAACACTGATCAAAAGCAGATCAGTGCTGGAATTATTTAATTAGAAAGAAGTATGCAAGATTAAAAAGATTCAACTAGCTTCAAAAGTGTGATTCACATCTGAATAAACTAGGAAAAAATTCAGTTAAAGCTCATGTAGCAGTTAAAGATCATGTCTACAGGACACAAGAACAAATACCAGCTAGGGCTGTACAATATGAGGAAAACTTGTGATATGTGATATAAGTGATCAGTATTGCAATATGACTTGCAATGCATCAGCAAATAGCAAAACAACAAATATATCATTTCCATTTCACTGTTTTATTTAAAAAAAAAAAGTCAGCATAAACGAGAAAATCAGCAAATCTCACACTTTTCCACAAAATGGCTGCCAAGCTGTAAGTCGAATGGCCATCCCATAATAATTTCATAAGTTCCCTTGGAAATCCCCAACACCTGTGTTGATTTCGTCTGTGTATTTTTCAATGTTTTTTTTTTTTTTTGGCTCCATAAGCGATTTTTGACCCATTCATTTTTATAGGGTTTTGATTGCCATGATGTCATCTTGAGAGGTGGGGGGTCATTGACTTCGCCGCAAAATCATTTTTGCCTAGAAGTAGGTGTGTGGAAATTTTGGTGAGTTTTCAAGTTTGTGGCGGGGGTCAATATTCCGCTCAAACTTGCAGAAAGATTATGGAAGTTTTTGTTGTTAGGGCTGTGTGCATGTGTTTTGTGTTCTACCACACACTGGTCATGTCTGTTTGGGCTTAGTCCTTTCCTATAAGGTCTTTTAGGGGCTTTGTATGCCTTTTTTTGTCATTACAAAAAACAATATGATCTTTGCAGTCAATGACTTTGCGGGCCACAATTTTACTGCACGTTATCTTTAAAGGAGATAGGTACAGTAAAGATTTGTATTTCAGTAAAACACATGAAAGAATATTTATCTGTCTTTCTGGGAGGACAGGTCAAAACCAATATGGACAATAAATAGGAAAAATGTAGGTAGTGTGGATTTTTTAACATCATAATGGCTTTTCTGTTTAAGCATGTGGTTAGACATTTAAAGCAACCATTTATTGTGGTTCACGCCATCTTTTGCAATATGAGTATTGCACAAGCTGATATCATGAAATTGACATTTTTGATTTATTGGGCACGCCTAAAACCAGCCCAGCAAATTTCAAATTAGTATTTCTTATAATAAGATATAAACCTACAAAAGACACCTCAGAGATGGAGTGTTGTGTTATGAACTTCAAGTGTTATGTTGCAACCCTAAAGTGTTGTGAACTTTAAGTGTTGTGACCCTAAAGTGTTGTGAACTTTGAGTGTTGTGTGGTGACCCTAAAGTGTTGTGAACTTTAAGTGTTGTGACCTTAAGGTGTTGTGAACTTTAACTGTTGTGACCCTATAAGGTTGTGTTGTGAACTTAAAGTGTTGTGTTGTGACCCTAAGGGTTGTGCTATGACCCTAAAATAATGTGTTGTGAACTTTAAATGTTGTTTTTTGACCTTAAAGTGTTTTGTTGTGACCATTCAGGGCCACCATAAAATGGCACTAAACAAACTGCTAAAATCCACGTACTTGTACCAGCAGCAGCACTGAGCCTGGGAACACAGCACGCAAACCGTTTGTTTGCTGATTTAAAATTTACACAAACAAGTCCACTGTTGTTGGGTACACAAATCAAAGCCAGTGTTTTGATGCTTGCGTCAACAAATTTCTAACCAAAGTAGTTACCAAACAAAGCTTTGTAAATTAATTTCAAATCCTGCTCGTGTTTAATCTCTGCGCCGTCCTGAGATCAGACGGCCTGGCACAGAGATGCAGTAAGGCCGGGTGAAGTTATTACACGGTTGGAGGTTGACGCTCTCCCCATAAAAGAAGGCATTGGCATCAATGAAACTGTGAAAGGTTACAGCTGAAAATTATTGTCAGTCTTAGTTTATAGCTTCTCATACGTTTAATAATTTAATCTTTAAATTGCTAAAACTCACTTGATCAAACTGGATTCATCAACATAAACACAGTAAATGTGTATAGCATCAAAGGACACTAATAAAAAAATGTTTTTTTTTAAATCATAATTAAAATGCTTTTTTGTTCTACTTGAAAAATGTAATCGCAATGAATCAGATTAAACAAGCATGACAAGATAAACTTTGAAACTCTTTGAAAAAAGCTACAACTAAGTATGCCCACGGCAAGTTTAGTAAATATACTTTAAAAACTTCAAAGTCAAAAAGAAACTAAATATGTCATTTTCATTGATTTCAATTCTTATTATTTCTGTGCATTGCTATGTTCTAAGTCAGAGATACTCGAGGGCCGGTGTCCTACATGTTTTCCAACCAACCTGCCATTGAAGCTCCTCATTGGCCAAACACACCTGATCCAGGTAATCAGCAGCAGATAAGGCAGGGTTTCTGGAAAAGCAGCAGGAGGCCAGCCCTCGAGGCCTGACTTTGGACACTCCTGTTCTAAGTATTCAAACCAATAGTATGGGACTCACTATGCTGTTGAGCTCCGAGTCATCGTAGTCCAATGATTGAGTTTCATGAATCCCAAGGGGCGGCAGGCCCTCTTCGTCCCACATGTAAGTTCCACCAGAGCTGTTTGAGGGCGATATCTCAACAGACGAAGCCTGTTGAGCTTCACCCTGCTCTGAGGAAATCACCAGCGGTCCCTGAGAATCTTGCATAGGGCTTTCTTCTTCTGTTTCTGAAATTCAGAAAAACTGTCAAGAGAAAAGTCACAAAAGTAACAAGTATGAATGACTATTGCTTTACCAGGCAGATTGGTCAAATCCAGCTCAACAGCCTCGTTGAATGGGGTTTGAGGGGTGCTGCCACATTTCCTGTTGTTGGACATTTCCCCATCATCTCCAACACAGTCCAAGTCATCTACCAGCTCTTCACTGGTGTCACATCTGTCCAGTGACGAGGCAGAAGATAAAGACATGTCTTCCAGTGTTTCGGCTGCTGCCTGGCAAAAGCTCTGTTTGCTGAAAGCACTTTCTTCATCATTTCCAGGGCTTCCATCACTCTCGCTGTTAGAGGAGCATCCATTTGTTCCTGTTACATCATTGCTCACTGCTATTTTTAAAAGCCCCTCACTTTCAGAGAAAGCAGAAGTTCCAATGACATCCTTAACCTTGTCTGGTAAAAGAGACGTTTGCTGTTTCGTCTGACCCATTCTACAACCCACAGACCCTGTGCTGGCCAATGGCTTGGTCAACATAGAACAAGGGAGCAGAGGCTTCTTAAATGCATGAGGAGTACTTTGTCCATGGGGGATTGTAGGATTGGGTAGAGAGTTGGTTAGTTGAGGATTTCTGCCATACTGCAGTCCCCCGGTTCCTCCGTTAAGAATACCTGGACTTCCATGGTTTCCATTTATGCCTAAAATCACTCTTCCATTGCTCAACTGTGGGAGTTTGAGTAAACTGCTCCTAGGGGGACGCAGTTGAGTATTGGCCAATGGCTTTGCAAGCTCTACAGCCCGATTAAAGGAAAAAGATCGCATCATAGGCTCCCCTGTGGGTGAGGGTATCTGTTTGAAGTGAGTGAAGCTGTTTGAACGCACAATACTGTCCAAAGTTTGCTTCTTCAGGTCATCGATGGAAAGCGGTAAACTGTCTTGGGATATACTTCTGGGAGAACAGGAGCCTAACATTGGCCGTGCAAGTCGCGATTCCGATCCTGTACGAGCAGGAATGCTGGAGCCATTAGAGCCCACTTTTGAAATTCCACCAAGTGAACTCTGGATGGCCTCCGCCCTACTTTTAGGACTGATCTTTAAAGTCTGCTTGGGTACAGGTTTTGGGCTAGAGACCGCCACCATCAATGACCCTGACTTGCGCATCTTAGGAGTTGCTGGAGAGCAATTTTTCACCTCCTTTGTAAACACTGGAAACTGTGACAGAGTCTTGCTCTCAGATCCATCTTTGGAATTGTTAGGCGTAGTCGGAGAGGCAGGACTTATCCCCTCATCTCCTTTCAAATTCAGCAATAATGGAGATGGGCGGATCACACCATTGGAACGAACCCCAAGAGAAGCAGTCTTGCCATCCTGGAAAATTGTGGATGGCTGTGTGAAACCGTTGCAGTGGGAGTTACTGCTTCCAGGAGAGGGTCGCCCACCAAACTTTGGCAATCTGGATACCATGGTAGGCCCAGCAGGTGCTTTTTCCTCCATTAGTTGTCAGGAAGGTCATGGAGGTGGTTGGAAATCTGCACAACTGGGAAAATAAGAAACAAAGAAATTATGTCTTTTTTATGACACATGGATGAAGAGGTTTATTGCTTCAGATGCAATAATACATCCATATTAGTAAAATACCAGTATTCACAATTTCCAAGAAAGTTTGAAAATATTTTTGCTTTTTATCCCATTTACTAAAAGTAATTATGATGCATTATTAAAGTTTATTCAGGATTAAAGAGTCAGGTCTGTGAATTTCCATTATTTATTACTGTTTGAAATCATTCTAAAGGATTTCTGGGATCTTGTATAGTTATTTTACTATTTCATACTTTTATGAGTTACTTTTTAAACTTTTTTTCCTAATTTTGTGTCAATATTAGTATTTTTAAGTTACGGTTAAAAACATTTTTTTCATTGTTATCATTCAAATACCTTTTATATCAGACTGACAAAAAAGAATATATTCAACACCTCCAGTTCTTATTAGGTCTTATAAATAAAATATTCACTTGAGATGAAAATTATATATTTACTTGCTTTAAAAAAACAAGATGAATGGCACATCTTTTTTTTATAAAAAAATAGAAAAAAGCATTACTGCAACAACATGAATTAAAAATCTGAGCCTTGGCCACTTGCTGCCCATCAAATTCTCTTCCTTAAAGGTATCATGGGCAATTGCCTCAGAAATCAGAGTTTCTGGTGTGTTGTTGGTCACAAGAAAGGCCTCATCAATGCAGTCATTCACCCTTATCAATATGAGCAGTTTATTAAAATAAAATTTGGCAAATCTAAGCTGCGCTGCCATGTAGCCATTTTCTTTCAGAAATAAAAAGGATTTATGTAAACTTAACAGGTTAAATGAGTCATGTACATTAGATGATTGAAGTTCACGGCTACTTTGCCGTTTGTTCATTGAGTTTGGTATTATAAAAATGTCATAATATTAATTTAAACTATTCTTAAACCCTTAAATCCACTACAGCACAATAACAAATCAAACATTTCTAGAATGTCAATTCCGAAAAGCTTTATGAATGACTCTACCCAAAGCTACAACTCACATGTCAAGTCACTTGCCAAAATGAGGTTTGGCTTGGATTGACAAATGACATAACATACTTCGCTGACAAAAACACGAGCAATACAGAAACAATACTTGCAGGAAAAAAAAGGGGAAAGCAGAGTTGGGAATGTGGCCAAGATGCAGTGAGCAGAGCAAATCTGCAGTGCCCTTAAGCAAATTGGGGGTAGTGCAGGGTTGATTAGTCTCACTAGGTATATACTTTTCAACATTACCTTGAAACATGACAGGTGTCCAAGTGTTAGACGTACACCTGCATGTCACACTAGTTTGTAAAGTATTACAAATAGCGGGTGCAGTGAGATTTAACAATCAAAATTAATTTTGAAATCAATAAGCAAGACTTTTGAACTGATAGAGGAAAAAGACATGATTATAAAAGTATACTGAAAAACAGCCTATTCGTTTTATGAGAGGTACTGGAACCTCCTGTTAAACTAATACAGGAACACAAACATTACTTGATCAGCTTTTAAGATGATGGGGAAAGGGGGTTGTGTGGCATTAATGGTTATCCTTTTCTGAAAAACAGCTTCCACTGCCCTACATTTCCATGCAAGGATGCATGTTTCTTCAATGAAAGAGACTCACCATTGACACTGTGTCAGACAGTGGAGAGATAGTTTGTCTATGCCGTCATTTTAATCTCTTTCATAAACACAGACACAAATTAGAACGAACATACACACTTTCAAAATCAGGTCAGCATGTGCACGCAGGGCAACCAAAGCCTCTTTGCCCCGGAGAGGGGGTCGTGACTGTGCATCTATGTGTACACTGAAAAACGAGGATTTTAGAACTGTTGGAGTTTCCAGTGTGACAGAGACTCTCACCTCAACAAAATGTGTTTATTTTATTGAATCATAAGAACTTTTGTCATTAATCAGGTTTTGGTTATCTTTGTTATCTTTTAAATTATAGAAAGATTTTTTTTTGTTGTTGTTTTTTGTTTGTTTTTTTACTGTGGTGAACTGGAAAAGTATTATCTGCAACCCTCAGAAGAAAATGTTTCAGCGTCATGGAAATTAAAACAAACAATAAGGAAGACGTTAGCTAAAAAGAAATCTGACAATTTAAAAAAATAATCTGGGAAAATTGTACAAAAAACTGTTTGAATCTACAAAAAATAAAGTATATATTTTTCAAAAGAAAATGATTATTACCAGAATGTCTAATTTTAAGTTCCACACAAATAAAAATCAAGTTTTTGGTGTTTTTAGCATTTTTTTTTTCTTATAATGGAGAACATATATAAAGAAAACTAAGCTTAAAATTTAATTTCTGAGTATTTCTTTATTCAAATTGTGAATTAGGAGAAGATTAAAAAAAGCAGTTCGAAAAGACTCATGGGTGTGACATAGATCATTCAATCAGTGCGCCACAAGCTCCCTGCTCTGATGCATCCACTTGCAGACAAATAGATCCATGAACATCTTCATTTTCTTGTTTTGAGCTGGCATCCGACTCAAAACCGTTGGGCTGGATGGCTCCGATATTGCTCACCATTTTTGATACACCGGTAATGAAAAGTTGGGGTTGTGAGAGGTTGTAATTTAGCAGGAGCGCAAGTTGACGTAAGGATGTCGGGAAGCAGGGGCGGGCTTACCAGGCGCCAACAGTCACACCCACAACTCAAAGGGCAAATTTCTAACGAACAGCTGCCGCTGTGAAGAAACTGTTCTAGAAGATGACTGGCTAAAATAATTAAAGACTATTGGCAAATTAGATTTACAGGTCCAATAGATTTTGTTTGGTAATAACATTACGTAAAATTACTTAATACTGAGTGAATATAAACAACAACTAACATAAACAACAACCAAAGCACTACATTTTAATTCAATAGTATTTACTAAATTAAATTTTTGCTACTACAATATCTTGGATGTGATTCTATTGTCAAGAAAAACGGCAAAGATGAAAGTCATAGTGCTCAAGTTGTAGACAGAGTGACATATGTTAAGAAGCAGGGAGGTACAACTCCAAGCCATCTGTTCAACTCATATTGGTGAGACTCCCCCTCCCCTGTTGAGTTAAGTGCTGGGCAAAAAGGTTCTTGATCTTTTTAGCTTCAACTAACATGAAAACCAAACTCCACTTTTGTTGTCGGATGAGACTCAGTCCAAGAAAAACCCTTTTAAGCCTCCAGTCGATATCCATTTGTGTATTTGTAATGTATTTGTACATTACAAAAGAATTGTACTGTAATTAAGTAAACAGGAATGATGGGGAAAAAAAATAAAATCCAACCTGAAATAAACTATTATCAAGCCCAATAATATTTTACTTTTGGCTAGTTTTGACTTGAGAGTTACTTTTATTCATCCTGATTGGAAATAAGCATTTCCCAGAAGGCGGTGAAATGATGTAGAAAAGTCATCCTTGTTAAAAGTATATTAAAATAAATAAATAAATAAAAATTCAAACAGAAAATGATGTGACCAAAATACAACATGACCATGAAATTAAAAAACAAAAACACTAGAGGTGAAAATGAGAAAAACACAAATGTTTTTGATGAACCGGCAAGACAACCAAAGATAAATCATAACTAAGATATGAGAATAAGTCATTTTAAAGACACAGAGAGAAATTAACCTGGACAATTGTTTAGATATTTACTGAAAACTGAGGTTCTTTAATCTGTTTTTAACTTTCTCAGAGATCCACCATCAACCTGCGCCAACAAATTCCATCTGATTAATTTAGATAAGATTATTTTTTTTATCTTTGTCTGACATTGAATTACCAGGTCAAACTTTCAGACTGAAGAAACAACAAACAAGTACCAAACGGAGAAGCGGCAAAGCTGTAACCTCAGATCCATAAAAATATAGACCTTCATTTCCCTTCTGGATAATGTGCAACAACAAGTGCACACAAACTGGGGGGATCCATTCTTCAAGTGTAACAGGATGGATGCAGATGGGATGCGACAGCCTGAGGGCCGTGATCTACTGAGTCATTGGAGCTACGCATGAATGGAGGTGCTTTACTACAGACAGTAAATCCCTGTTCCTCTACCAGTCAATCCTCAACTCCCAGTGCTCACCGCTCCCAATCATTACGTAGCCTCAATAGCATGCTTCTGCAAACTTCAATATGAAATTCAATCTGCTGCAACAATTTTACAAGATACAATGTGTTTTTGATTAAATATTTACAGGAAAGGGTTTTAATTGCCAAATAAAGATGTTCGGTTGAGTATTTCTTAGAAAACTAAAAACAAATGGTAGTAGTGGTTAAATATTTCCCTTCAATATTTTATTTAATCTTTCAAAACAAATTAAATTATTTAGAATCCCAGAAAAATAGTCAAAAATATATTTCCTGATTGGCCTTATTTACTTAAAAAGAACTAATCAAAAAACCAACAAAATTTTACTTAAATTATACATATTTCTTTGTTCTAAAGCCAGTATTTTCAGACATATAAAGGATTTAGTAGTTTAAAAATAAGATTTCTTTAGGTCAGTACATGGCAACTTTTTTATTTACTGTGACTTGGCAGGCTACATTTCCAAATACAAATAAGATTTGTTACTTTTTCACAACAGCCTATGAAACCCAATATCACGGCAATGTGTATAAAACCTGCATTAAGAGGATTAAAGAAAATAGAATTGTGTCAATTTTGAGATTGTATCAAACTAAAAGGGATAAAAATGTTAGAAGAGTTTTGAAGGGAGAAATATAGGAGTGAAAGTACTCTTCCAGCAATTGTATCCTCTTTGTGCATACCTTTCATCGTTTCTTTATCTCTTTGCAATCATTTTATCCGTCTTGATGGATTGTTCTGCAGAACCAAGAAAATATCTTTTTAAAACACAGCTCGGCTCTCTGAGGAGCCTGATTGACATTCAGGTGTCTCTCTAACAAGAAAAAAGTTTTGAAACCTAAAAAAAAAAAAGAAAAAAAAAAAAGAAGCAGTCAGACCTGATACCCATTAAAGAATAATACATTTATGCTCAAACTTTCAACTCAAGTTACTTGCCAGAATACTAAATCCAAACCAACTGGCCACCTAATTTATTGACCGAGTTCACTGACACAGCTGGGTAATAACTAGGCCAGTCATCTGGACACTGCAGATGTGGGACATTGCTCTGTCCCTGAAGAGATTAGTAGAGTGCCATTATAGCAGGCTAATAGATAGAGACAGGAACGAAAGCAGCACCGATCCCAGACAAATGTATTGAGTGAGAGCAGGGCTGGGCAGAGAAGCAATGATGCTAAAAGATGTTAATTGAATAAAACAGGATGAAGGGTTTTATCATGTTGGGTTCCGACCAAGCTGGATCAAATGACAGAACTGCACAAAGGAAACAATGAACACAGAAGTGAGGTGTGGCAATGCACTCTGTGAAGAATGCATTGAGCTCAGCAGGCACTCAAAACAATCTTTTAACAACATTTGTAATTTAAGAAAAGCAGTCTGAAAATTTTACCATAAAAATCAGGTCCATACAAACTATCTTGAAGGTGAGATAACCAACTCTTATTTAAACTCAGTGTCACCAGAAAGAGTGCAGCGCACAAGAAATAGAAGGAAGACATTTCAGGGATTGATCCGTCCGCCACCTTTGTCCAAAACTGCCAAGTGTGTATCTGTGTGTGTGTACTGGTGGTGTTTTAAAGTGAAATGTGAGTTGAGTGGCATGGTAATGTGTACATGGCTAAAGAGAACCAATACTTTGAGAGAGCATTAATAATTGAGAAGGTTTCTTTTAGGAGCCCCACCCCAGAGAGAAAGAGTAGAAAGGACTGCTTTGACAAAGATGTGCCAAAATAAATAACAAGAAATTTAGAAATTACCTGCAAAAAAGATATACTGACAGTTTATCCACAACAGCATGAAGAGAAAAGCTTGATTTAATTTTCTTAATGTTATCTACAAGCTAAAAAGGCAATTTCCGTGCATGATGCTGCTCTGTGAAGTCATGAGACCACCACAGAGGATAATCCGGAAAACTCCTTCTGTTTAGCATTCAATTGTACACAAAGAGAGTGTTGTGGAGGTCTTAAATTTTCGCTTTTAGTTTAATTTAAAAAAAATAATCAGCTTACCAATTCGGATTTCATGCTTGATAGCACAATGACCCTCTTCAATCAACTATTTTCTTTGAAATTGCATAAAGTCTCAATAACATTACCAGCTTCTTAAGATTGTCAGGATAGAGAATGAGGAAGCACTGATTGAAAGGAGTACAACTACAAGCTAAAATACAATATATCAAACGATTTATCACAAATTTTAAAATGCATGTCTTTGCACAAATCCTATGTCTACATTTATGTTATCAGAAAGTAGCTCAAAAAGCCACATTTGAAAGCTTTTGACTATCTAGTAAAAAAAATCTAGTAGGCAAAATGATACTTTTTTTAAGCTGCTCTTTTTAACAAAAACTAATCTGAACAAGCGATGTAACCAATGCTGAGTCATAACACAAAAAAGTTTTCAAAATCCCTTTTGACTTAGTTGGCATAACTTTGGCATGTTCTTTCTAAGATGTGATGTGGCGTGACATCCTTGGCGGGGCTCCTAGAAATGTAATTAGCAGCCCATATGCCCTCCTTCATCAGTATTATCAAGATACTTCAGATGTCACACTGTTACAGTGATAGATGTTAGCATCCATGAGGGACACACAGGGACAAACACTTCAGAGAAAGAACGATCGGCTTCTTTAGTGTACTGTACATTTGCTACAGTCACTCAATTAGATAAATATATTGCATCTGACATTTTCAGTCTCTCAACACAAGTGGTTCAACAAGGTCACCAGTGCTACTTGAATAGATTATGTTCAAATCCAAATTTATTTATTGTTTAAACTTTATATGCATCGTCTGAATGATACACCGACAATGGTAGATGGAATCATGATGCAATGCCTTCATTCCAAGAAAATCTTATGGTTAATTTATCTCTTATTTGGTGAAGGGAAATGTCACCCTATAAGTCATCACACGTTGGTTAATTTTTAGCAAATGCAGAATTTTTTGGAGGAAACCATGAATATTGTTAGATTTTCACTTCATCTTTCAAGATAGAAAAATTTATTTTTTCAGTCTGCTGATGAAAGAAATTTTGAACAATCATGTCTCTTCTGGTACATGTAATGTCACAAAAGAAACAGTTTAGCATGTTTTACATTTTCTATTAAAAATGTGGTGATATTTTTTCAGAATATGAGCTTATTGAAAAGAACAGACAAAACACTGAAGAGCTAAAATGGTAAGCCATCTTAAAATTATTCAAAATGCAAAACTGCTGCTCTATCTTAACAGCTAAAACTCCAGTTGTTCAACTTTTAACTTGAGATAAAGTTCTTTGAATTACTGTATCTCTTCAAGCTAGCACTGGGCGATATGACGATACATGTGTGCAATAGAAAAGAGTCCATTGTGCCATTTCTCTTCTATAGTTTCCATTTGTTTGTTTTTCTTCTTCTCATTATTTCTGCCCCTCCATCTTGAATGTTTTCCCCATAAATTAGCTTTAGAAATATTTTTTTTTCTCTGACAAAGAGCAGTTTCCTGTCAGGCCCAGGGAGACTTGGAACATGCTCAGATCTGATTGTAGTTGGTGCATAATGGCCATGTCTCTGTGCAAAAGTGGACACACGCTTGCGCTAACCGTGAGTTTGTGAATTCTGCATTCTACAGAGGGCTTTAAAATAATAAAAGCCTGAAAAAGTACCACAATGTTATCAAGTCACATGCTGCTGCAGTTAAACTTGCTATTTAAATCCAGAATTTGAATATTATGAGTATGACGGAATGATTTTGGAACAGTTTGTTTCCGTCGTTGTACATAATGCACTCATATTGAATGAAATCCTTCAAGCACTAGCAGTTAAAAAATACCAATCAGATGGGATGCCTATTATAAAGATAAATTAAGAATTTGATCATAAAAAATGCAAAACAAGTTTGAGGACAAAAGCTTCCTAGATAAAAAAAAAAGTAGAAGTCTAAAGGTAGAAGCCTTGAATAAATAGCAAAGAATTGTAAAAACAAAGCTGATAGAGAAGGTTGAGACACAAACATAAAGTTTAAGCAAATCTTTGCAAATGTAACTGTTTCAACTTGAGAATTGGTTTTCCATTTCATAACAAAGCACACAGCCTTCAGCGCATGATGAGTATGTCTGGATGTAAAGACTGCATCACATGACTCAAAGCCTTGAAGGATTATTCAATGAGATTTAAAGGTTTGAGTGACCCGTGACCTATTGTGGTTAAAGTTTAATGCTGATTATAGCACTTAAGTCCAAGAGTGTAGCTTGTAGCAGAAAGGTTATATGTAAACATGACTACAAATATAAAAGCAGTCTCTCATTCTATCAGACTTTTAAGCTTTAACCTACATTTGATAATGCTAGACATGTAGAAGTAAACTGATTACTAATTGTAATCTTTTTAATTCAAACCACACAGGTGTGACTCAGTAGGATACATCTTTTTTTATTAAGATTTATTACAATTAAATGTTACATGCATTTGTTCATCTTTTAGTCTCATCAGTCAAAACCCCATTAGTTGTCACACACCTGAGTGTGTGAAATTTGCTCTCCACATTGGATTCATCCCCTGGGGGACGAGATGAGCTGCTTATAAAAAATGATGAAGCATTTACATAGAAAACAATAAATGTGTTTTAATCTGCCTTGCATAATTGACATATTTTTCCAAAACATGATCAATATAAATGTCTGAAATTAGTTTGATTGAGTGTTCTTTGAATACTTCAATTCCAGTATAGGAACAGGAGCTGTGGTGTCATTCATTCATTTGTATTGGGTTAGTTTAAGTGCATTTTTATGACATCATCTTGTGCTGGTCCTTTCTAAGTGAGTAAAACAAAGAAAGTTCCAGGAAGATGCCAGTCAATCACAAGGCAACCATTTATTTTGGTCTTAGTTGTAAGCTAATATCATAAGGTTAAAAAAATAATTGAAGAAATCATGTCAGATGCTTTGGAAGTCAAGCCAAGGAAGCCAGATTGTGATGGCAAGAGGAAGAACAGTGAATATGTTAGCAAACTGAGGTTAGAGCTTCCGGGAAGGAGGCCAAAAGAGGGACCAAAGAGAAGGTTCATGGATGCAGTGAAGGAGGACATGAGGGCGGTTGGTGTGAGTGAGGGGAATACTGAGGATAATGGTTAGATGACTTGCTGTGGACAGCTCTGAGGGAAGAAGCCAAAAGGTAAAGAAGATTTTAAATTTACCTACAGAGCCAAAAAAAAGTTTTATAACTTAGCAGTGACTACATGTGTTTGTTGTGAAGTTGGGCTATTTTACAGTTAAGCTTCTGATTTCTAACCAACCACATGCAGGAGATTTCTTTTGGCTTGGTTCTTTAAAGACCCACTCCCAAATATAGTATTTTTGGTATTTTTAACATGTTCTTGTTGCATTTTTCTCATGATGGAGGATATATAGAAAGGAAATTAAGCTTAAATTGCATTTCCGAGTTACTCAATTATTGTGAATTAGGAAAAACTACCATTGGAAAAAGCCTGGATCAGTGAGGTTAGGGGTATAGCCGGCGGGCTACAAGCTCTCTTCTCCGCTTCATTCCAACATATCCACTTGCAGACAAATAGATCCCTGTACAGCTTTGTTTTCATTTTTTTTTTTTTTTTTGCTATTGTGAGATTGGGTTTGTAAAGAATTATAAGCTAGTGGGAGATAGTGTAAACAAATAGATGATGGGAGGTCAGGACAGGGTTACCCCACACAGTCCAACAGTCCCACCTTGAACTTGGAGGAGAAATTCTGATGAGCTCCTGCTGCTCTGCAGAAAATATGTCCTGGAAAATTATATTTTTTTCTAGTATTTTGCC
>NC_050526.1:4603739-4682599 GCF_002922805.2 Oryzias melastigma
AGTGTAAACAAATAGATGATGGGAGGTCAGGACAGCGTTACCCCACACATTTTAATGAACTCTCAATTCTGTTTCACTTTTAGACATCTTCAGATTCACACAAGAAAATTATTTTCTTATGTATTCTAACAGCTTTTCAAGATTTCTAAAAATTACTTTCACTTTACAATCCAATTTCTCCCTGTATCTGTTTATGTCCGGAACCTTGCATCGGTGACTTTGTGCACTAAGCCATTCCAGGACTTGAAACATCTGTGGTTTTGCCAAGGGAACCACAGTGCTGATAAGCATGGCTAAGTATAGCTCTAATGATAGGCTACATGCAGAGAGAACAAGGCAAAGAGGATAAGACAGAAGTCAAATGAAGTCCTTCAACTTAGGGCACATCATGCAAATAAGGATAAAACTTGAGAGACAAACTGTGCCAGGACATCGACTCTGAGTATTTTTGGTTAACTTATTTGAATTTTGATTATATTTTAACAATCAAAAAGGCTAAAATAATTATTACAACTCTGATTTTATTGCTTTGGAGAGAACATAACAACAATGCCCATACCTTATTTCTAAATTCAAAGACCTGTTTCGTACTATACTGATTGCTTTAAGCAGCTAAGAACAATAAAAGCGCTATTTAGCCTCTTATCTGCCTTTCATGGGCACCATAGAGTCTTGGAATGACTATAATGCACATGACTGTAAGGAGCTCAGACCAAAACAGATCCAGTCCTAAAACAATCCCTAAATCTTTAAGTGCGGTTTGGGTGGTCGTCCACATTTAGTGACACAAAGTAGATGGTCAGCTGTTGGGGGGAGGTTGGGTTGATTGTAAACACAACCTCAGCCTAGTCGGCGCCCCCAAGGACTCCTGCAAACAGGTGCCTGAAGAACACACACACACACATGGATTTGCATGTGTCTACAGCCCCACCTTGACACCGGAAAAGCCCCGGACTGTCCATCTCACTTACACTAAGTACAACCAGTCACGCCTTATCCTGACGTGTATCCACTGCCAGCAAGTGCTTTACTCTGCTAAGGTACACACTGAAAGACACCTCAGCTGTCAGCAAAAATATGATTATGTGAGGCTGCTGTGCACGATATAAAAAGCCTGGTTAAATTTATACCTCTCTCTGCAGGATCTAACTTTTTATGACACAATGAGTCATCCCCAGTTGGCCTTCAAGCCACAAATCTGTCTCCAAGTCCTCTTTTTTTCTGAAATAATTGTATAAATGTCAGTTATATTATGTATTTAGAATGTAGATTTATTGAAGAAAAGCTGGGTTAGGTTCGTTCATGATGTGACTCTTTCAAGTTCCATTCCAGTCACCTTTTGATCTGTTGTAAAAGTGTCCCCAATGATCTTTAAATACGATTATGACGTTTTTAGGCAAAAATTTATAGGTCATAGTTTCTGCAGAGCAGCATTAGTTCATAAAAAATTCTCCTCTGAGCTGTGGACCTTAGGGATGTAGGGAAAGAACAATTTGTGATATTTTGCGATATTTCGTTTGGCAATACATGTGTCGATTTAAAATGACGATTTTTAATTAATTATTTATGAAAGTCCTTTAGCATCTTACTTTTGTTTTCCCCCTAAACCTCCAACCACTAGTTGACCGCACAGCACAATGAGCCTCTTCTTTCTATCCCTTTAAACATCCATATGTCTTAATTTATCAAAAGAAAAGCACCATGCATATGTGGGTAAAAGCAACTTCCATATGAGATACAGTGGCAGAGCCTAATGTTGTAATCATTAAATAAAATTAATTCTGAAGTTTTTTTTCCAGGTATAGTTTTTTTTTCCCCAAGTCATACTCTTAAAAAAAAAAAAAAGGAAAAAATGTCCTGGTACAATCTTGGGATATATCATGATACGTATCGTGAGACATGTATCGGGATTAGGGCTGGGAATCACTGGGTACCTCACAATACGATACGCGATACATGGCTAACGATATCTGTGATATCACAATGCTGCGATAATTGGTAAAAAAAAAAAAAAAAACTTCCCTAAAAACTCAAAATATATAGAAGAACACATTTTTTTTTAGAAAAAATATATCCTCACATATTTTTTTTAGCTTGAACACAATCATAATAAACAACCTGCTTCTTGTTTCGTTCAACACATAATTGACACGTTTATAGTAACACTGTCTTTGACAAGCATTCACACAAACAGAATTTTAATTATCTGTAAAATTCAGTGTTAAAAATAGTAAATATGATCAGCAGTGCCACTACTTAGTGCAAAATAGTTGTAAACAACAGAACAAAAGTTAAACAATTCAAATAGCTGCCAGGCACATTGGTGCTCACGACAGCCAGTCTTGCAACGTGCGCCCTCATCTACCTCCAAAGGAACGTCTTACCAAACAATGATGAATATAACGTTTTACAGCCTCTTCAAACCAAAATAAAATATTGAAACTTTGTGAGAACCTATGGAGAATCAACCCCAGGACTAAATGTTGCAGTATATCGCAATATCGATATTTTGACACACCCCTAGTTGGCACAGATAGCTGCCCTGACTTCCCATCATCCCTTTGTTTACAATCTGTCCCGCTAGTTTACAACAGTGGCGAGCATTATCAGAGTTATCCTGCCGTACAATTTGGAGCAAGATGCCAGCTTGGATGTGGAAAATAAAGATGTATACTGATCTATTTGTCTGCAAGTGAACGCATCAGGAGCTTGTAGCTTTCAGCCTCTAGCATCTTTGTCACAACTACAGACTTTTTCAATTTTTTTTTTTATCTAAAATTTATTCTCTACGATATTTATAAAGAAATACTCAGAATTGCTATTTTAAGCTTAATTTTCTTTATATGTGTCATCTATCATGGGAAATATGCCACAAGAACAATTTTATTGAAGCACCCTGAGGGAGGATGATGGTGCAGGAAAGCATGGCCTCTTCTGCATCACTGGGTGTCACAAAGATCAGAACCAGCATCATCACAAGCTTTGTTTTTTCGCTTTAGTAGCTGTTTATAATTGTTTGCTAGGTTTTATCATTACAGCTTTTTTAGTACATACTACAAACTTTATGATCTGCCGCGCAGAAAATACTTTTCTCGATTTTTTCAAAGCTAAAATATACCTTATCGAGAGTCAAATTGAACTTACCCGAAATATATTCACTTGTTTTGCTTGTAGGAAGCTGGCTGTGAAGTTAGCCGAAGATGGGTCGTTTCTTCAAAGGGCCGCCTGAGCTGGTGCATTGATGAAGTTGAAGCTCCACAGCCTCAAAGTCATCATCACAAGAGTAACGGCAAGCTTCTGGCGTCTAGCGACGAGCTACCAAACAGCTCAACTAGCCTAGCTTAGCTTAGTCACAAGAGAGATGAAAAAGTTGGTAATAAAACGTTTGTAAGTTTATATGTCTCCAACTAAAGGGTTAAAAAAATATCCCCAAGTCACGGCGTCCCTGGGCCGTTTACTCCGTCCGGTTACAGGCCAAGTGATACCGCCAAACACCGTCGACTAAAACGGTCTCATAAGTTACAAATAATGAAAAATATATAGAAAACACTCACATGAAAAACTCGTGGTTTCGCCAACTAACGACCGAAGCGAACCAGACCACACGGAACAGAGAGCAGCTGGACTAACCCGAGCAGTTTGTCACTCCGACATCCTCCCTCCTCTCGCTTCCAGCTACTGGGCGGAGCCTAAAGCTGTCAGCTGCTGGCTAAGGAGCGCGAGCGGCCATGTCTGGCAGCCGCGTGCAGCCTCAGCGCTACTCTGTGCTGCTGTGTGTGGTTTCATGAGTTCTGCTCTCATGTTAGCTTTTTTTCTGCAGCAAAACCATAAAAATAACCAGAAAATAATAAATCTTAACTTCTGCCTTGGAATTTTAGGATTTAATTGAGACGAGTTTGCTGATATATTTACAAAATAACACTAAAAAGTGAAAAAGCAATCCCAGCAGGGACTTTTTGTCACAAAATGCCTTTTTTAAGACTCTAAAATAGAACACAAAGACATGGAGCCTTTATACATGCTTCAAAAATATGTTGTGTATATATATATATATATAAGAAAACTGACTTGTTAGACTTATTATTGTACATGCTTCAAAAATATGTTGTGTATATATATATATATATATATATATATTTATTTTGTATTTTATTTATTTATTTAAGAAAACTGACTTATTAGGAGCATCGTGGTCGGGGACCTAGCTCAAAGAGATGCTGGAAAAACTGCTGAGAAAAGTATGTAACAGTTGAACTGTCACATTGAAAATGTGTGTTATATTGAATGTAATATTTTTTCTCATTTGTTGAGACAAAATGTGAAAAAAAAAAAACTTGGAAAAAAAAGTTGGAGGGCAAACTTTTAAGCAAAAACTTTTAGCTAGAGAAAGTTCTAACATTTATAAGGTCTTTAACAGTTTGTAGCACCTCAAACACTAAAATGCTTAAACAATAAGACCTTTTTTCTATGTACATGAAACAAAAAAAGTTCTATTACAATTCTGAGAAAAAAAACATTTAAAAGCGTCAAACATGATGATAACCGTATTTTTCATTATCAAAATGTTTTAAACTTGTTATTAAAAGACCCTCAGTGTGTCTACAACAAGTTCACAAATAGTTGTTGTTGTATTCTCTCTGTCCCATCTTTATACTGAAAGCAATTTTTATTAATAAATGTGACACTTCTATCAAATAAGGTAAATTTCAGGTGACTTTAAGGGAAGTAAAATAATAAATATTATTTGTGAGTTAAATTATTAAATCTTTTTTATAGAAATAAGGTACCAATATAATAAAAACCTCCACTGTGTGTCTTTGACTAAAGCAGAGGATGGATGTGGCTGCAAAAAACAGCCCTGGGTCACCTGACAGGTTGACAGAGCAGAACTACACCTCTGTGTTTGCTATGGTGGCCCACATTCTGCACCACGTGCTGCTCTGTTAATCATTAATATGCTGGAGCGGCTGAACCAGGAAAAAAATAACATTTGTGGATTTTTTGAGGGCTGCACGGTGGCGCAAGTGGTTAGCGCTCTCGCCTCACAGCGAGAAGGCCCCGGTTCGAATCCCGGCTGGGACCTTTCTGTGTGGAGTTTGCATGTTCTCCCCGTGCATGCGTGGGTTTTCACCGGGGACTCCGGCTTCCTCCCACCGTCCAAAAACATGCTTCGTAGGTTAATTGGCGACTCTAAATTGCCCCTAGGTGTGAATGTGAGAGTGAATGTGTGTGTGATTGGGGCCCTGCGACGGACTGGCGACCTGTCCAGGGTGTACCCCGCCTTCGCTCTTCAGTAGCCGGGATAGGCTCCGGCACCCCGCGACCCCGAAAGGGAAGAAGCGGTCAAGAAGATGGATGGATTTTTTGAGTAAAGGTGTGCTCGTGTGAAGACAGGAAGGAAAGTGGTTAAACTGAAAAGATCCATGAACATTTTGAGAAAAATAAAAAAGTGACTTTAGTTATTTCAAATGGCATCAATTTATACATATTTAATTTTGTTCACATTTCAGACATTTTTTCAGCAGGCTATTAGTTGAATGGAATATACAAGAAATCCACAGATACATTTTTATACACAAAAAATTAAATAGGCCTGTAATAAATATGTGTATCTGTAATTCACAACTTTACAATGAATTTAATATGTCTTTCCCTAACTATGATTTTAAATAAATCACGGATTCAACAAATAATTCTTAATAAAAATACATATAAAGAACGTAATTCTTAATTTTTTAAGGAGTTTGAATTAAAAAACTTTACCTGAAAAATTTTTAGTATAGGAAAATAAAAGTAGAAAACAAAACTAAGATGCTGAAGGACACCAATAAATAATTAAACAAACGCCATGTCGGAATTTTAAATCGATAAAAGTATCGTCAAATATGTATCGTGATATATCGCCAAAATATTTTTTCCCACACACCTATTTGTAGTTATGGCCCATGCATAGTAAAGTTCTATCATTTCATTCCCAGCCAGCAAGGCCAAGCGGGCCCCATATGGTTTAAAAGTGGGCAGAAATTGTGGGCCGTGATTGGGTTTGTCCACAGTTTCTGTGCTGGCCCCACCTGTGGTTGCCCACATGAGTGGATAGGCTCATTATGCTAGCCAGCCGCCCGGTGGACAGCGGAGCTCCCTAGCTCGCAAAACCGGAGCTCGCCAGCTCACTACAGATGAGCTGATTAGCATGCTACAGCGGAGCTTGCTAGCTTGCCATAGGGCAGGTCACTAGCTCAATACAAAGGAGCTCTCCAGCTCGATACAACAGAGCTTACTATCTTGCTACAGTGGAGCTCGCTACAGTGTAGCTTGCTAGCTCAATACGATGGAGCTCGCTATCTTGCTAAAGAGGAGCCTGCTAGCATGCTACAGTGGAGTTTGCTTACTTGCGACAGCGGAGCTCGCTAGCTTGATATGACGGAGCTGGCTAACATGCAACAGCGTAGCTTGCTACAGCGTAGCTCACTACCTCGATTCAATGGGGCTCGCTAGCTTGATACAACAGAGCTTGATAGGTCGCTACAGAGGAGCTCGCTAGCATGCTACAGCGTAGCTCGCTACAACTAAGCTCGCTAGCTTGATACAATGGAGCTCGCTAGCTCTCTACAGAGGAGCCCGCTAGCATACAACAGTGGGGCTCACTAAAGCGTAGCTCGCTAGATCAATACAACAGAGCTTGCTAGCTTGCTACAGAGGAGCCTGCTAGCATGGTCCAGCGGAGCTGGCTAGCTTGATACAGCTAAGGTCGCTAGCATGCTACGTTGTCCACCGGGCGGCTGGCTATCAGAGGCCACTTTAGCCAATGTGGGCAAACACAGTTGGGGTCACCACGGAAACAGTGGACACACCCATTTCACATCATCCCTCAGGGTAGAGAACTCAATCAAAATCACAAGCAAACCCCCCACTGAACAGAGTGCCAACCTTCATGAGACTTTAGATAATTTCATCCAGATTTTTTAAGAGTTAAGCACTCAACTGAAGCCCATAATTGAAACTGAATGCTCTTCCCATAAAGTTATAAAGATAAGAAAAGTTTTTATACATGCTTCAGAGGACTCATTGTGTTTGTTTTGCACTAGGAACAACTACATACATTAATTTTCACTCCGGATTTCTCATAAATCTTTCAAATTGTACAAGTGCTGCAGTAAACTTCCAGTAGAATTACCTCTGACTCATTCGGAAATTTCCTCCAACTCATCCAGGCATGAAGAAAGCTATTTTTGACTTTACTGCCATCAAGCAGAATTATTGTCTGCTTGTGCTCGACATCACTGAGGTTTGGGGAAACTTGGGTCGACTGATTACAAGGTTGTTTACCAAACTACAGCTACGTGGCCCCGATATTTCAGCTGTAAGGATCAGGAATCTCAGGTATCTACCTTTAGATTTACTTATAAAGATTCTGTGAACTGATATGACAGATAATGCATAGTTCATCATACAAAGGCATGGACTGAATTTTTTAGTAAGATTGTGTATGGGGTCACATCATAGAGGACTAGGATCCCCGACTTTGCCAAATCTATTTAGAGAAGTTTATCAAGTCAGCACCCAAAAAACATGGAATACAAAATTTGTACGGAGCTAATTCAACAATGTAGCCTATACTTTGACTCTTTTATATTAATTATCGGGAAATATCACTTAAAGAAAGTGGGAACATTTCATCAGATATTATTCCCAATCTGAGTTCAAAGCAGCTAATAAGAAAACTCTGATGACCCAACATTCTACCAGCATTTAAATGCATCATTTACACACAAATCTTGGAGATCTGAAAAGAGTCTCACATTAGATTTGTGTGTAACTGAGCTTTGTAAGTGTGTAGCAAGCGATTTGAGTGTAATATTTAAAGATTTGGGTAATTAGTTTCAAGCTGTTGTGATTTTAATTTGTGTACGTGAAATTTGTATTTTGTATTTTTTTAATTTTGTATTTTTTGTACTCATGCACAAAATGTATTATATGAAGTTACAAATCAATAATAACGCACGCAGAAATCTGAAATTACGCACAAATAAAGAATTATACACGCACAACTCAAGAATTCACACGGACAAATCGGGGTGAGTCTATTCTCTCTCCATAGTTATGCTGTTCAGTGGAGGAAAATTTGAAAACCACTAGAGTAATTTTTCTTAAGCATAAAACTTCTGCAGGGCTCAATAGTTTTTCAAATAATCCTCTTTTGGTTGTGCGGTACCAGGATGCAAAACCTGCACACATCAAGTCAATCTTTGTTTCTATGTCAGACTTAAAACAACGATCATTGACCAACTTAAAGGGGTCCTAACATGATTTTCTTAAGCCTTTCAGAGTGAACTATATCCATATATATGATCATATATTACATTTGAAACACTAAAAATCAAATTATTTATGAAGTATTAGTTATATTTTGTGAGTTTGTTCATAGCCGGAACTAAAACGGCTCAATTCCTGAAGCTCCGCCTGCCAGTGTTGTGGCTCAGTCCCCTCCATGACGTCATCCCAGACAAAATCCGTGTGTCTGTATTTCTCCCACGATAATAATCCAAACTTCTTCACAGATGGATACATATACGATACATCTGCCTTTAGTAGGCCTGGCCATCGCTACACTGCTCCACAACAAAAACACACGCGGCTCCTTCAGGACTGTGTGACTGGGGGTTGGGGGAGAGGGAGTTATTAAAGGAACGACACGTTTAAAGTGACAAACTTGAGCTGGAATTTATTGAAGACAGGACACAACTGGAAGATATACGGTATTCTGCATCTAAAATGAAAGTTTTTTTTTTTTTACTGATTATTACTGGATAAGGGGATAAATTGAAGGTTGTGTTAGTCTGGAGGCGAGGCTGTCAGCACTGACTCTTCCTGGAGGGAGCTGTTGGCATCGATCTTACGTCAGCACGTTTCCAACCGCTCGTTTTTGTGGGTATGGGAGGGGCTGCTGCAGACAGCGCAGGTGTTTACAGGATTACTCTTAGATGCATGAACGGATCAAAATGCCGCTTTGGGGTTCTTTATTGTGAGGAATGAACAGTAAAATTAATTTAAATCCTCAAAAAGTAGAATTTAATTTAAAATATAAGTGATCAAAACTAGAATTAAAGCACTCAAAAACGTGTTTTTCTATTTTTTATTTTACTACGTTTTTAAAGCAGCTCTGATGTACATAGACGGTGAGAAGGCTCTGGTGTTGAGTCTGGAGCTAGCGTCACAAAGCGACAGTTTGTCAGCAAAACCTCAGAGGCCTGGAAGAGCTGTGAGTGTCAGTCTCCTGTTAGGGAGCAGAAATAAAGACAGGGTCGTGAAAAGTTTACTCGACTCAGGTGGGCGTGTTCAGAAAACAGCAGGTAAGAAGAACAGTCTCAGGTCTACAGAGAGCGAGGTGATACCTGATTGAGATCAAAGGAGTGATGAATGCTGATGAAGAGTGGAGATGCTTTTATTTTGAAGTGTAAGGGTGTGGGGATCGGATCAAGGAACCAGAAGCTGGATAGTCAGAATCGTACTGACACTTGAAGCACAAGACAGAAAACAGGCTAAATATCCTGACGCCCCTTAAATACCACAGATGTATTCATGGCCTACAACAGTCAAGGAATCCAAAGACCGTATTGTTTTTAATTATTGTTTTTTACTGTGCCTTTGAGCAAAAATTTGACCCCCGCGGCATGCTTGAAAATGACGCAGGGTCACAACCGAGATCCATCGAGAAATCCAATCATAGTCAGAATCAGGTCAAACCTCAAAGATCTTGACTTGATCACGAAACAAAAGAGTATTAAAGTCGCTAAAATCTGGGAGCTTTACTAAAGGTTCACTAAAGGTTTACTTTAGGAAGTGATCAGTTCTGATTTTTTTTTGATGGTTGAGTGTTTTAAAAATGTGTATTAAGACTTTATATTAATTATTAATAAATGTTTAAGAAAGTGGAAAAATGTCAAGTTTTTACAGGACAACATTCACAATCCAAGTTCAAAGCAACTGATGACTCAGCATTCTATTTAAACATCACTTACACACAAATATGGAGACATGAGAAGAGTCTCACTTCTGATTTGTGCGTAAATACGTTTTTTGTGTGTGTATCAGGCAATTGTTGCATAATTATTAAAGATGTTTGTGTGTTGTTAGTTTCAAGCTGTTGTAATTTTAAGTTGTGCATGTGTAAATTGTATTTTGGATTTTTTTGTGCTTGTGAACACACAATTGCAAGTGCACACAGTTACAAACAAAATGTATTGTCTAAGTCACAAATCAGGAAATATGCAAACACAAATCCAAAGTTACACACGAACATGCTAACACTAGATACAAATCAAGAATTATGTACACACAAATCGGATGATACTATTTTCTTTCCATAATTTTTACACAACACACGTTTTTTGCTATTTCATGGCAAGAGTTTGTTTTGATGTCTTTTTCACTCACAAAAGTTAATAAAAATAGTAAATTGTGATCTAAAGTGTGTAAAACTGCATGTTTGAGGCTGATTGGACTCCATACATGTCAATCAAACCACAATGAAGGCACAGTGGAAAAACTAGTAACAAAAAACGAACAGAAACCCCAAAATGTTGTTCTACAGTACTGAACCTGTTTTATCACCTTATCATTGAATTATTTATATTGTTTTGTTTTGTGCAACACAACTTATTTGGCATTCAGAGTGCTCACAAAAGAACAAGAGATGTTCACCGCTGGGGGATGTTTCAAGCACAGATGCATTCAATATTTTAGGAGAAAACGGCCAGTTAAAAAAAAAAAAAAAAAAAAAAAAAAGAGTAAAAATGTTAAAATGTTAACAATTGTTCTAGATCTTCTAAAGCAACAACTGTAATTTCCTAGAACAAACACAAGAGGGCAGCCCTCCTCTTTCCACATTTGTTGCCCTTTTCTTCCAGGAATGTGTGGAGAATAACCAGCAGGAAACTTGGAGCAAGAATTATGATGTTTTTGCTGGTTTGTGAATCATCTTGTTTACCGGTTAGCGCTTCAACTCCTAAATCCATTCTGTCTGGTTCTAGCATGCAAAACTGTAAACTCATTCCCTTCCTTCTGCTGCTCTTGACAGGGTTAGATGAGGTCAAAAGAAAAGTATAAATCTAGAGGAGGGTCATATGGATACACACACACAAAAAAAGGAAAAAAAGGGCATCCCAAAAGGAGGAGGTGAAACAGAGAAAATAAGAGTCTGGCAACGATATAAAGACTGGAAATGAGAGACAGAGTCTCCAGGTAAGATTTCCTTATTTTCTAAGCAGCAAGAAGAGACAAAAAAGGGAATTGTTTGCACTAATAACTTCTTCCTCTGCTGAAAACTGAACGTTATTTGTGTAATTCAACCTTTTTCATTCACTGGGACAAAATTGATTTTAGTTTTCTGAAGTTTTTGTAAGTTAAACAATGATTTACACTGGGAAAAACAAAGATTTCTTATTACATTTTGACCTGATTTTAATTATTTTCTTTTAAAGGCTATGTAAAAACATAAAAAGAAATGGTTTTAACTGCCATTTATAGCAAACTTGTAAGATAAGAGCAAAGTATAACATTTCCTTTTATGATTTTCATTCATAATTTTTTTCTTTTTGAAGCCTAATGGACGCCTCAACCATTTACCTGATGGTGACGCTTACCTTATCTGTCCTTCCACTTCCTCAAACAGCTTTGGTGAGTCTTCCTGCAGATTATATTGAGCTTTAGAATAGAAACTTAAAACTATGTATCAAAGTATCTGACAGATAGAAATAGGCTGTTAATTATAAAATTGTTTTATCTGAATTAGTGTGATTTCTTTGTACAAAAACACATTTTTCTTCTTCTTTTTCACTTACTTTTTATTTCAGGAATGTTTAGTTAAGACGTTTATAAAGAGAAAAATTCTTGAGTAAAGGAAACGTGGCTCCAGCCACCTGTTTTGTGTTTGATCTGGGCAGATTTGAATGGCAGATGTGGATCTGGCGCTGACTACAAAGATTTAAAATCCACATCACAATTAGAGCTGAAGCCTTTTATAAGCATAAAGGAAAGCTTTTGGAATAAAATTTAAGAAGTTGTGTGACTTAAATAAAAAAGTCTGTGTGTGTTTGTGATTCAGGGAGGCAGAGCTCAGCGCAAACAGCGACAAGCTGAAGAAACTCTCAGACCGTACTTTGGCAGAGTAGAGCCTGGTAAGTAAGAGTGCTCAGTGGAGGAATGCTTTTTTATCTGCCTTCCAGTCATATATTGACCTGTTTTATTTAATAGCATTTTGAGTAAAATGTCTTTAGGTGAAGAAGGAAACTTTACATAGCTTTGAGTTCAGCATCATATTCATAATTTCCAAAGAGTAAATTGGAATATAATTAATAAAATGAATATTTTGAAGGTAAAAAGTATAAACTTGATGAGAATTTTCTAATCAAAAACATTTTTTTGACTTATTATGAGGTGTAAAAGACTCAATATTCCTCATTTTGCTTTTCATCGTCAAAATAAAATATCTTGCACCACAATGAATCAGCTTTCACTGATCCGTACATTTGGTTTGGCAGGGTTTTACAAATTTCCGAAAAATTTCGGTTCGATTTGATTCACCAGATACTGGATTTATTTGATTCCGATTTTTTTTGTTGTTTGTTTTCCCGATTCTTCTGATCTAAACAGTTCAATTTAATTCAATTTTGAGTTTACACACTTAGATACATTTGTTTAGAAATAAATTAGTTATATATATATATATATATATATATATATATATGTGTGTGTGTGTGTGTGTGTGTGTTTTGAACATATTCACATTAATCCGATACAGTTCACATACTGTAAAATGTTTTAGTGAAATTATAATGAGATTGTTAATATCATTCAGTGTTACATGGATTCTCAAATGGAGAAGATCTAACATTGTTCTGTTTCTCCTGGTGGGCGTTTCAGTTTAACCACTAGGTGGTGATGGCGCTATAGCATTACACCTTATTCCAGAAGAAGAAAGAATGAGCACAAAGTGGTACTTTTGACCACAAATAGTTACTTTAAAAAATATTTCCTTAAACGAGTTTTGAAAATTCATGCCTGTGAGTTTATAAAGATGTTCATTTAGTCAGCAATGTATGTTTAGGTTGACCGAGCGTTAGCATTAGTCGTCCAATGGTAAAACCCCATTATACGTTAGCAACGAGCTAGCAGACTTTAGCACTATGGGATAGATCGATCTCAACTTTTATGGATCGATTATTGATTTATTAAGCTTAGATCAATTCAGATTGATTAATCGATTTTGTCAACCCGGCCGTAGACACAACCCTGTATTTTATCTGGGTTGGGGACCAGCACAAGGAGACCCAGACTAAGGTCCCCCAGTAGATGCGTCAAAATAAAAGCTGTACTGCTATAAACAAGAATTAAATTAGCAGTTCTTCACATTCTTAATACTTCTTCTCATTATTTTCTTTCTTGTTTCTGTTCCAGAAAAACTTTGTGAGCTTTTAAAGTGCCACAGCCCAGTGGGCTCCTGGTGTCAGGTAGTCTCAGAGAACGGAATCCCTCAACCTAAGTGTGTTTGTCCTCAGTCTTGTCCACGGTAAACTGCACTTGGCATTTATGAACAGACCATTTTGCATATTAATTATTTCAAAATTTTGACAATCTACATTTTACAACACTTTTTAACTTGATTTTGATTTAATTGGTTTATTTTAAGCACTAAAAATAAAGGAATAATGCAATAACATCAATTTCAAAACACACACACACACACACACACACACACACACATATATATATATATTTTACATTTCTCTTGTGTTTTTTTTTTATCCTGGCACTGACTCATGTAATCAGGCAGAGGGAACCAGTGTGCAGTGTTCTAGGGAAAACCTATGGGAATGAATGCTTGCTTCACAAAGAAGCCTGCAGAAAGAGACGTCGCATAGGGCTGGCCCACATGGGAGCCTGTCTGGGTAAAAACACACAGCTTTCTAGCATCTCCTCTGTGCAATAAAGCCTACAAGTTACATCCTTCTTCCTCTTTGATCCAGTCTCCAAGAGCGAATGCACTGAGGAGGAGTTAGGCCAGTTTCCATTTCGTCTGCTGGACTGGTTCCTGCTCCTGAACCGGATGGGAAAGTCCTATGTACCTGCAGCTCTGCCCCAGAGCTGCCTCAGCTACGCCCAGAGGACCCAGCTGGCGCAGGTCTGACTTAACTTGCATGTCTGATGAACTCCGTCTCAGCCCTTTGAAATCAAACTCAGGGAAATATCTCCAAGGAGGCCTCATTTCATAAAAGTTGCATGACGGAGTGAGGAGTCTTGAGGATCCATACCAGTCAGAGCATATCTGCTGAAATCTTTTTTGCCATTTGAAATGTTATTGGGCGCCATGACCCTTTTTGCACTTTCACTACGATATAAATTATTAAAGTAAATATTATCTAGTAAAGTTGCATTACATGCAATAATGCTAGTGTGAATGTTTTTTGCTGGAAGTAGTCTCTGAAGATGCTGAAGCTTTTTGCTAAAAATTGTGATGCAATTTGCTTTAACTGCAGAAGGGATTTGCTGAAAATGCAAAAGCTATTTGCAAAATGTTAAATTTGCTAAAAGACAGGAAATTTTGTTAAAAAGAACAATGAAAGAGCGCAGAAGTTGACCTAAATTTCTGAGAAATTTGTTGGAAAATTGCTTTAAAATCCATAATACATGCCAATTTTACAAAAATATTTAGGTTGTTGCTTAAATAGGAGCCAGACTCCAAATTAGCCCAAAAAACCTTAATAGATGCCAAATTAGCCAAAAAACCTAGCTTGTTGCATAAATAGGCTAAACTCAAAATTAGCTTAAATTCCTCAGTAAACTAGTCAAAAACATTAACCTGTAGTTAAAATAGAACCTAAACTCTAAATTAGCCTATAAAAACCTCAGTAGATAACAAATTTGCAAAAAAAAAAAGTAAGCATGCTACAAAAATAGAACCTAAACTCCAAATTAGCATAAAAAACCTCAGTAGATGCCAGGCTAGCTAAAAAGCTACAACATTGCTTAAATACTGTCTAAACACCAAAATTGCCAAAAAATCTTCAGTAGACTAAACTAAATTACTCAAAAAAAGTTAGCCTGTTGCTAAAACAGAAGCTAAACTCTAAATTAGCCTAATAAAAACCCAGCAGATAACAAATTAGCCAAAAACGTTAGCATGTTGCTAAAATATTAGCTAAGCTCCAAATTTTAAGATTAAAACATAGCCCATGCATATATTTAGAGGCTTATTGATAAATGCTGAAAACTGAAGACTTTAGGACATATTTTGCTTAATATTCATACAGTTTATGGATACCAAAAATACAAGCAGTAATGTTCTGAACAGGCTGAACGGTTTGATACCAAGATTGCTTAAAGTGTGATTGAGTTCTTACATGCCTCAAAAATGTACAGAAAGAAGCAGTTGGATCACTAACGCTTACTAAACATTCACACAATAAAATGCACGCTGTAAGATCTGGAAATCAATGTTGAGTTTCAATGGAAAGACAGTTCAGCCCAACAGTTTTCTGTTGGGTTGAGCTAAAATACAAGGATACTGATTGCAAGAAAGGAGCTGAAGATGCTGGATATGGAAAAAAAAATACATAACATTTTTAAAGAAATATGACTTTTTATTTTCCATCTTTGAACATTTCATCAAATATAGATCTAAAGAAAAGTGTCTGAAAACAGAATCTTCTCAAAGTGAAACTTAACACCGAACATAAAGTTGTTTTTCACACCAGACGCCACCATCTTGCCGGGATACAAACTGCCCTTCACAGATCGTCTGGTGACTGATCGATGTTTACAACTTAGCCAAAGTGGGAAGTTCTTGTGTTGCTTGTGGGGTCGGTTATCCTAGAGTGAGATAAGCACTCTATGAACACCACGTATAAATAGGATTTGTTCAATAATCACTAAATTATTCAGCAAGACGGTGAAAGACGGATAACTTAACGACCTCTCGCAAAGCGCCGTGACCTCAAGCCACAAACAAATTAAGCAGAAATTCCAGCATTTCTTTGATGATGTTGAACCCAACACACAGAATGATGGAACAGAAGCATTGTGCACATTTCTAGCTTTAATGTTATTTTTTTCAGGAAAGATTCAGCTTGTTGGACAAAAACAAAGATGGGAAGTTAAGCCGGAGGGATCTGAAAAAGCTGCAGTACAAGAGGATGCCAATGGAGCATTGTGCAGAGCCGTTTTTCAAGTCAGTCCACAACATTTATGCTCCTCTCAAAGCGCATGCTGTAACACCATTTATCTCTTAAAGACCCTCTCCAGTGAAAATCCTGTTTTTGGTGTTTCTAACATGTTCTTGTAGCATTTTTCTCATGAAGAGACAAATGCAGAGAAAACTAGGATTAAAACTGCATTTCTGAGGATTTCTTTAATCGAACTGTGGTGAATCAGGAGCTCACGAGACTGCTAGAGACTTGAAAGATAAGCCATTTACACAATATGCAAGTTGTTCATGAACAGAGCTTGATCTTGCGCTATTTGTTTATAATTCCTCAGGGATTCATGCGTCAATTACATAATTTTAATGTGGTATGTGCGCCGTATACGCATTCTAAAAGTTATACATGCGTGAAAAGTTTCTTAGACATAAATGTTGATAATTCAAGTAGAGAAAATGGTATGGTCGAGCCGGAGTGGGATTATATAAATTCGCTTCCTTCCACTCCCTTTCAAGCAATCAACTTGTGATTTATTATGTGATTTCATGTATTATTATTACCTGATTGCTTGAAATAAACCATTTCATTCATTCATTCATGAGCATACGTTGAACAGTTGTCGAAAGCAACAAATTTACATATGCATCTAGCAAAAATCATTCACAACTGCACATGATTTTCAAAACAATTGCACATAAACTAGATAAAATACGCATAAATCTCAAACAACCAATGACGGACAATAGAGACACTTTCACACTGGAAAAATGATTTGTTCCGGACGGGATCCACTATCTTTTTCCGGATTGAGTCCTAAACCTTCCGTTTGGTCTGTATTCAGACCGGCGTCCACCAGAGATTTCTGTTCTGGCCTAAACCTTGTAAACAAAACCACATAACTAAAGATCTCTTCACTCATTTGCCAACAGTTAGGGGGTGGGTTTGGAGAGAAAGAGAAATATGGATTGTTCACTTAGTTTAACTTTTTATTTCACTGATAAAATTTGAAAATCTGGTTCAATATTTTTTACTGCTACTTTGGTACGGTGGAAGCATAGGCTCCTGCAAGGCGGTGCTATGGGACGCTACGGCTACAAGGTTATGCTAATAAGTGTCTATGACACATAAATTGTCAGGAAAAAGGTGTGAAAAACAATGTGTATCACATTAAAATTTGTTTTAATGAGCCTCCATTCATCCGGTTGCAACGCTGCTCCATATTTGTCTGTTAAAGACCAGCTACGGTGGCCATTTTGGTTCAGTTATTTTGCTATGTATTCAAAGTAATTTCATAGCAAATTGAAGTTCAGTCCAATTGAGCCGAGACCACCTCGAAAGATTGGTCAGAGAGCGGTTCTTGGTCCCGGACCACGATTTGCTTACATATTCAGACTAAAACTTTGTTCCGGATTATCGTGGGAAGCGAACTCTGGTTCACATAAGCGTATTTAAATGTGTCCAGTCTGAATGAATATCATGCATGTATCACAAAAGAGCAAAATTACATACATGGACAATGTGCAAATTGTACGTTTAATGCGGCCTTTAATTGGGGCTGTTAGCTAGAGAGAGAAAGTATAAACACAGGGATGATGGGAAGTAGGGGCAGGCTTACTCAAAGCCAACAGTTTCGCCTAAAACTGTCATTAAAAAAAAAAAAATCTGGCTAAAACAGCATAATCACAATTGAAAACCCACTGGGAACACTTTACAGCAGATCAAAAAGATGATCAGAGTGAGATTTTAGGTCATTTTGTGTAAAATTATAGAGATCTACATAAAATAAAGCCATGTGATTGCTTTAAATTCCACTCCATCTCAACCCAAACTGGTGAGGGCCAGCATTGCTCATTTGTTCATGTGGCCTTTTCCTCATGTCACATAGGGATTCATGGAGCAAACCTTCTGTCCCTTACAATATGTTGTTCTTTATCTAATCACTCAGGGTTAAAAATGTCCCTCTCCGATCAAGTTGCACCTCCCACCATGCTGCTCTCTCTGCATCCCATCCTCCATACCAGCGTACCCTTCCTGTGTCCTCCTTTAACCTTAACATGAACATGTTTCCTCACCAGTGTGTATCATTTACTCATATTTCAGATTACTTTCCAACAGATACTTTCTTTCTCTCTGTCTTTACCTCTTCTGACATTTTTTCATCCTTCCACGACTCCTCGTTTTTCTATGACATCCATACTCCCCCTCCACCTCCTCTTCCTCTCTGCCATTCTGCAATGACAGTTCTCGCATGCAGGGCTCTCTGAGTGAATGTCAAGCCATTCTCAGCAATATAATGTTTATGACCCACTGCGTCTCCCGCTGCCTGTGGATTAACACAAGCTGAAGGAGTACCCTTCAGAGGTGACACACCACGACGAGCTGAAAGACAACGGTGGCTGGGGAGGGTCTGATTTCAGCACATTTTAATCTGTTTAATGTTTACATCTGTGTGCTGGTGTGTGTTTTAGATTTCTTTTTAAAGTTTGAGGTCATGGTGCCGTTCTGCGTTTGCAGGTCATGTGACCGGAACAAGAACAGGAAGGTGACCCTGAAGGAGTGGACGAACTGCCTGGTGGATCGCTCAGAGGACTGGTTCTATCATTTCATGTGTTAGTTAACACCTTTTTATCCAGAAATGTGCTATAATTAGGCTTGTCAATTCGAAAATTACTCATTAGTAAACATATTCTCTTACTTTTTGACAGAAAAACAATTTAGATTTTAAAGAATTTTGTGTTTTTAGGGATTCAGAGACATCTTTAGAAATATTCTTTCAAAATATTAGCTTGAATAGAGATAGCCTAAAAATAGGAGAAGAACACAAGAATATTTGAGTAAAATATTAAGTAAAAAAGGTTTTTACTTAATAAGAAATAGCAAATCAAAATCCAGAAGAAAGGAATTCCACATTAAAATAGGGAAAAATAAGAAATAAATGTAACTGTTTGATACAATATCTTCAAGTTGAATTTTATACATCTCAATTGCATCGAATTCAGGGGCGGAGATAAAGGAAGCAAAAGGGGCCACTGCAAACACACTTTCCCCCCAAAGTTTTAAAGTCAATTTGTATTATTTTCAATTTGCTTTAGTGCTGACAAATATTAAGGTATAATCAGTAAAAGCTTTAATCATCATTCTAAATGCTGAAAGAGATCAAATCAATAAAAATGTTTAATTTAGTTAAACTCCAAATGTTTTAAAAATTACCATAACATATTAAAACACAGCCCATAAATATATTTAAAGGCGTGTTGCTAATCTACTTAAAATTTTTACATTTGAATACTTTCTCATTCATTTTCTATGGGCCATGTCTTGCTCAATATTCAAAAAACCATAAAGTTTATGAATACAAAGATTATAAGCACTAATTTTCTAAACGAGCTGAACATTTTAATGCTAAGATTACTGAAATCATTAAAAGTGTGATTGAGTTTTTTTGTGCCGAAAAACATCCACAAAGAAGCAGGAGAATCACTAGGGTGTGAATGCTTTCTAAGAATTTACACAAACATTAGTTAAATGTGAACTATTATTTAACAATTTATTTATAACTCATTAACTAACGATTTATTAATGATTTGTTAACTAATAACTAGTTATTATAAAGTGTAAAAAGCTTTATTTATAGATCTTAGCTCTTAATTAGGCCGTGTTGATTTTGGAAAAAAAGGTAGAGAATAAAGTAAAACTAGATTTTTAGCATGACCTGCGATAATACAAGTGTGAATGCTATAAGCTGAATGTAGCCGCTCAAGAATTTGGAGCACTTAGCCGAAAATGCTGAAAGCTTGTTATTAAAATATTAACTAAATGCTATATTAGCCAAAAATGTATAAACATGTCTAAATTAGCCAAAAACTTCTAGCATAATACTAATATGTTAGCTAAACTTTAAATTTGCCAAAAAAAGAAAAGGAAAAAAAACAGGAAATATGTCTAAATTAGTCAAAAACTGCTAGCATAATGCTAAAACATTAGTTAAACTCCATTAGACAAAAAACTGGAACCATGTCTTAATTAGCTAAAACTGCTAGTATAATGCTAAAATGTTAGCTAAAGTCCAAATTAGCCAAAAAACCGGAAACATGTCTAAATTAGTCATAAAACTGCTAGCATAATGCTAAAACATTAGGTAAACTCCATTAGACAAAAAACTGGAACCATGTCTTAATTAGCTAAAACTGCTAGCATAATGCTAAAATGTTAGCTAAAGTCCAAATTAGCCAAAAAACCGGAACCATGTCTAAATTAGCCAAAAAACTGCTTGTATAGCACTAAATGTTACCTAAACTCCAAATTAGCCAAAAAACTGGAAACATGTTTAAATTAGTCATAAAACTGCTAGCATAATGCTAAAACATTAGCTAAACTCCATTAGACAAAAAACTGGAACCATGTCTTAATTAGCTAAAACTGCTAGTATAATGCTAAAATGTTAGCTAAAGTCCAAATTAGCCAAAAAACCGGAACCATGTCGAAATTAGCCAAAAAACTGCTTGTATAGCACTACATGTTAGCTAAAGTCCAAATTAGCCAAAAAAAAAACAAACTAGTTGCTGAACATTTTAAAGTTTGTTTCTAGCTAAAAGTATACGAAAAAGTTTCAATGTGGTTTCAAAATTTCACAAGTTTCAAAGTGCACAGTGTTATTGAAGAATTTTAAGCAATTACTCATTCATTTTGAGGAATATTTTGCTCAATATTTAAAAAACTATAAAGTTTATGAAAACCTAAAGTACAAGCTGTCTTGAAACGAGCTGAACTTATAGTGGGATTGAGTTTTATATATTAAAAAACGTACGGAAAGGAGCAAGAGAATCACACAAATATATTGAATGTCTAAAGGTTAAATCTTTGCTAGTATCAACTTGTCTGCAGTGTGCGTTGTCTAAACATCTAAAGCAGTTATTCTACAGCATTGTCCCACATTCAGCATGAACATTTCGTCTGTTTTCTTCCACAGCGGTGAAAATGGGCTCCCCCAAGCTGTGCATCAAAGGCAGACAAGAGAAGCAGCCATAAACGTCAACTTTTCTCCTCCATCTCTGCGGTGCAGCGAGTTTATGAAATCATTTATTGAATACGGTTGTTGTTCAATGTACATTTATATCTCAAATGGGACAATTAAATGTCTGAGCAGGCTGGCTCCCAATTGCATTTACTGCTAATTACATTTGGTGCAAATATGTTGTAAAAGAGCGGTGGACAAAAGGCAATATTGAAACCAAATGAATGCGGCATGCTTTGAATGACTAATTAAAAGGGAGAATCATAGGAGAGCAGACAGATGGACTGAAACACAGAGGCAGACAAAGTAGTTGGGAAAGAAAGATTACAGAGAGGAGAAATGCTGAGTGGGATGTGATGTCACCGGAGGAGAAAACAAAGGAATGATAAAGGGGTGGAGAAAGTGGAAAAAATGAAGGAGGAAGGGACCGAAAGGAGGGAGAAAGTGTGTTTGTGAAGGCGTAATGCACTGTAAATGGAAGTTGAGAGTAATGGAGTAATGCATAAAAAATGGATCAGAAATGAGGGAAAGATGGAGAACATAGAGTGTGGGGAGGGGAGGGACGGCTGCAAAAGCAGGGGGGGACCGAGGAGAAGATGAAACTCAAGAAAGAAGCACCCGGCTTGATCAGTAAATAAGATCTTAGAGAGTGATGCAAAATAGATGAAACACTTTGCCACTGTCAAACTCAGAAAAAAAAATAAAACCGCGCATAATGCTGGGTTGCTGACTTTTTGAGTGCACGCCATCAATAAAACAGGCAGCTCCTAAAACTCTTGTTGCAATTTATCTATTTGGGTGTTGATGTGGAGGCTTTGATTTCTCCAGGAGGGTGTGCGTGTCCTGCAGAGGACTTCTTAGGGTGGCTGACTAATTAGCCTGCAACTAAAATATGAAGTGTGCAAAAATAAAAAATATTAAAAAGTGTCTACACTTTAGATGTGAGGGAAAGCAGCAGCAGCAAGCAGCATCCTCTCCAAAATGTGCCAAAACAAGATTTTTTATCCTTTAGAAGTTTTGATGAAGTGGAATAGAGAACTGGAGAGATGTTCTATGTTGAAAACAGGAGCGGAACTACTAGGGGGTTAAGGGGGGCTATTAAGAAAAAAATGCCCCCAAATTTTTGAGTCAATGTTAGTCACATTATTAAAAAAAGAAAACAAAAAAAGAAAAATAAATCATCAATACAAGCTTAAAAAAAACGAGTTTTTAACATTTTTTTCCAACATTTTCTCATGATGGAGGATATTTATAAAGAAAATTCAAAATCCAGATTCTGAGTATTTCTTTACTCACATTGTGGTTAATCAGGAGCAGACAAAAAAATGCTGGTTGAACAACTTAGTACACTGAAAAAAAAAAACATTTTTGTAATTGGTTTACTTTCTTTTTCCTCATTGCAACAATCAAAAAATATTAATTTACTCTTAATTTTATAGGTTTCCCATGTGTCTTTGGTATTTTTTACTTTACTATAATGTTAATGATAGCAGGGTACCAAAGTTGATTTATTTTTCATTTCATGAAAGGAGTTACAAGTACAGGTGAATTCACACCAAACGTGATTCGCGCGGTGGAGGCGGCCAGTTTCAATGTTAAGTCAGTGGCACAGAATTGAGGTGATCTGAAGTCCTGCAGCGTGATTTGAGCAAATTGGGTGGCATGACCAAAATTTAACTATCTAAAGTTTGACAGATCAATCAGGAACTCAACTTTGGGCACGTGACGTTTTCAGTGACTCGATTGGTAGAATACTAGTCCAAAGCGAGTGTTTTTGTCTTGAACTTCCATTTATTTGCTTAACCCGCTGGAGCCGCAGGTTTGCAGATTTCATCTGGCTACCTTTGGGCGAAGCCGGGATACACTCTGGACAAATCGCCGGCTTTCGCTCTCGCAGCGGAGCTCACTTGCTCGATATGCGGGCAGACAGACCGCCGCTGCGGGGTGTGGAGGCTGCCTGCTCGCGTCTCATCGAGATGTTAAAAAAGAAAAAGTTCTCCTAATTTTAGATTTCCCACATAGGGTTAATACTAGACAGTGAGCCTTCAAGCTCAGCCACAGAGACACAGAAACACAGCGGAAGCGGCTGTCATACAGACACAGCCCCTGGAGTGAGATAGAAATCCCCAGTACTGGGAATTTTTTTAATAATCACATAAACCCAAACATGGAGACATGATTACTGAGGTTATTGTAGAATTCTTCACAATAAATAAATCTGATCTCTTAACATCATCTGTGTCTTCCACAGATTCTAAGTGAGATATCCACAGACACCTTTCCTTGATTATTCTAAAAACATTGGCTGGTAGCTCCTCCCACCTGTGGCGTCATGCTCAGGCAGGCGGCGAGCAGAAAATTAACTAAATCAATTTGTGTTTATTTGTTTAGTTGTTTTCTACTTGAACGTTCACTACAGGATGTCCTTCACTGCCTGAGCATAATTTTCAGACGACGTTAGTCTCGGTCCCCTGACCCCGACCCCTGACACCCAGTGACGCAAGTTCGAAAAAGAAGAGCTAACCGGAGACCGACAGCAGCAGCTTGCAAAGATACGTTTATAACTCTGAAAAAACAGAGCTAGGTTAAATCACTGTTATATTTTTTTCAGTGTTGCGTACAAACTACAAGCAACAGGCCACAAGCTCCCTCCCCCGTTCCATTTCATTCCATCCATGTCCTAGAAAGTAACAAGTATTTTTAATTTTGGCAAATAAAGGCATAATCCTAATTAAAAGACGACTGGAAAGCCTTTTACAAAAGATGATTGGAGTAGGATTTTAAGCATTGAAAATGCTAAAGATGCACTCTAATGAAAATTTTCTTTTTGTGTTTTTAACATGTTTTTGTAGCATTTTTCTCACACTAGAGTATCTACAGTTGCAAGAGAAAGTAAATACTTTGGGAATACCTCAATGTCTGTATGAAATGGTTTCATTTCAATTTAAATCACGATGGAGTAAAACATTTCCCGCTTAAATCACACCAAAATGTGTTTTCACATTTTTATTAAACACAATTGTGCATCCAGTTTGTGCATAAAACCAAGTAATTCCAAAGGATTCATATATTTTATCCTGTTACTGTATATGAAATAGTTTCCGATAAAAACTGTATTTGAGTATTTCTTAATTCAAATCAGGAGCAGATGAAAACTGGATGCTTGAAAATGCTCAGACTAATAACACCACTACTAAAATGGGCATGTCAAAGTCTTCCTTTTCCACTTGCAGACAAATAGATTTATTAGCGTCTTTATTTTCCTCGTCCGAGCTGGTATCTGGTTGAATTCTGTACAGCCGAATAGTTCCAATATTGCTCGTCATTGTTTTACTATGCTAATGTTAGCTTGCGGTAGTGAGAAGATGTAAGATAGTTTGAGAGAGTGTAAGTAAAGCCTTGATGGGATATTTGCACCCACAACCCAGAATTGTATTTGTAATGAGTTGGAGAAAATATGTCCTAAAAAAAACAAAAAGGGTTTTTGATTTTGGCTAAAAACTGCATAATCATAGTGAAAAGACTACTGGGACTGGTTTTACAAACGTAAAAAATATAGTTGTAGTGGAAATAAAGTTATTTGAAGGACATATTTTGATTTGTAAGGCCCTTCCACTCTGCTGGTCTCATTTGCCGCCCTTCCCAAAGCATTAAATGTCTTATCTCCGCTACTGGTTGAAAGGGAAAGAGGTCCGAGCGATGAAGCAAAGAGGCTAGAAGACATAAAAACAGCCTTGTGAATACTCTACGGATGAAAAGTATGTTTGCTAATGCTGAGTGACCTGCGGAACGGTGAGATGCTGGTTCAGCTATTCACAACTTTCCCTTGTAAACACCTCTCTTGAATTTCTTCCCCTGGGACCGTTGGCTTGATCCAAACTCAAATAAATAACAGGAGTTGTTGGGGCCACCCCTGAAGCTCCGCATAGTCTTCTTCTCCTCACCCTTCTCTCTTTGTGTCCACATACCCTCCCCGCCTTTGTGCGTAGAGATTCCCTCTCATTACTTCTGGACCACCATCTCCACCTCTTTCCATCCCCCTCTCAAACACAGAAAGGGCAGTCGTGGACTGACCTAAGTAATCCTACTTCTCCTCACACACACCCACACGCCCCAAACACACCACATGTCCGTGTGCCACCCTCATCTCCAACCTTGTCGACTCCTCGGCTCCCTTGTTTGGGTGCTATTCAACCATGGGATCTGTGGTGCACTTGCACACATCTCCTCCGGTTTATCGCTCTCAACCGTTTCCACGCACACACTCACACGCTCCCCGGGGACTCTGACAGCACATGAGCAGATGGGCGGTTGTTGATGACATGTTGTTAAAAATAAAGATTCCTTTTAACCCGTTGTCAGGTTGCAGATCCGTCCTCCCTCAAGCCCCTTTTTCTGCAGTTTAATCTCTGTCAGTCTCTTTCCATCGTCTTCTCACACCTTCAAGACGCTTTTCTTTTTTTTCTCCACTCAGATTTCGGTCCATGTAGGCTCTTTGCCAGACATTACTAAACCATCTGAGTGTGCTACAGTGGCACACATGTAGCCCGAGACCCCCCGACCCCCTGAACATGATATTTAATACATGGCTGTCATAAAGACAGTGCATTTCATTATGCATGGCTTGTAAGCGCACATCAATAAAAGATGAAAAGGCCAGTTTTTCAGATTCTTTTCATGCAATTATGCCAATTGAAAGTTTTAGCCTCACTTATATATTTTTTACTGCAAATGGATTTTGCACTCTGACTGAATGTTGGTAAATTATTAAGAGACACAAGATTCTGGGAGTGAGATCAAAAGAAGTATGAAGAATGGTCAACATTAAAATAAGAAACATGTCACTAAAGCCTCATTTCCACTGAGCAGGCCAGACCGGTCCGCTCCTGGCCGGTTTAGAATGGTCCAGTCAGGAATCTTTTCCTAATACAAACTGACTGAAAGACGACAACGGAATGTTTGAGAACATTGGCTCTGGTCTGACGCTTTCTGTTGTCATAATACTTTTCCGGCAATCAATGGGTTTCATTGTTTGACAACAGTACCTCTGCCCTAACAGGTCCGTTCCATTTTTCTATGGACCTACAACCAACAGAGGACTAGAAAATGGTATGGATTAATGGGTCTATTTTACAATGAAAACGCTCAAAATATAATACCGGTCCACACGGGTCAGTGGAGACGAGGCTTTAAAGAACCATTCGGATCACCTTGATAGATAGAAATTTATCTCTGAGTTGTGGGTGGGATTGTTGGCAAGGAGTAAGCCTGCCCTGACTTCCCATCATCCTTTTATTTACACAGTTTCCACTAGCTCACAGCCCCTCACACAGCCAACGTACCATTTCAACAGTAAAATGCACTGAGTAGTATCGGAGCTATGCAGCTGTAAAGTTTTGAGAGAGATAAGATAGGTTGTGGATTGGTCCTACACCAACCCTACAAGCTTTTTGTAACAACATTTTTGTCTTCTCCTGATTCACCATGACTTTAACAAAAAATACTCAGAAAGGAAGTTTTAGTCTTAATTTTCTTTATATATGTCATCTAAAAAATACTACCTTAAAAAAAATCATTGGAGTTGTCTTTAAGCCACTCTCCTTCTAGACCTGATAGATAGAAGTGTGCAGGCTAAGCAATCAAACTCCCCCATAAAAACATGCAAAAACACAACTTATGCTATTTTTGTGCCATCATATTGCAAACAAAATGTCAAGTTTTTAGAAGAAAACTTCATAATTTGCAAATGAAAATATAAAATATTTGCTTTCAAAAATATTTTTGTGTTTGCTGCATAAATGTGTTCAGATGCGTTTTCTGTCATCTCACTTTCTCACTTTTTTTTATTTTGCATTCAAAAAGTTTCAGCTTAGCAAAATAAATGTGCTACACCAAACAACCAATCAGGTGGGTTCATACATGTTACAGTTTATTTTACAGTTTCAAGAGATCCTTGACCATAAATTCACTAATCTGTCTACATAAAACGTAATTGTTGCTTAAAGAAAGTTCTTTAAACCATATTCTTCAAAATGGTTACAAATAATTTTTTTTTTAGCTAAAGAAGCAAAATCGAAGGTCAAAGAACCTGTTCAGCATTTGAACCTCGATGGCAGACACCATTGTTAGATAAATATGGCGACTAAACTGAAACGTATGAACGCAAAATCAAAGATAAGGAGAAATCAAGATGAGAGAGAACGCATCTGAAAACATTTGAGCTGAGAACACAAAAACATTTTTTAACGGCATAAAGACAAAAGCTTTTGGAAGCAAATAATATTTGTATTTGCATATGAAAAAGTTTTACTCTTAAAACTTCACATTTTGTTGGCAATTTAGGAAATGTTGACCTAAAAACTGACTTTTTTGCACTATTAGCACAATACTTACTTCCGACTTATGCACACTTCTATGTAATTTTTTTTTTGTCCAAAAATAACCACCAAACAGGTATTGAAAGTCAGACTTCCATCTTTAATCTCCTTAGACCTGGTGTCCACATGTGTGGATATCAAATTTTGGGTTTATTACCACAGTTGTTTAAGACCTGCTCCAATTAAAATAGTATTTTTTGTGTCATTAACATGTACTTACAGCATTTTTCTCACAGTAGAGGACCAATATAATAGAAATTATGATTAAACTACATTTCTGATTATTTCTTAAAGATGAGCTTTCAACACTTGTGCTGTGGCGAATGGGGATTCTAGATTGATCCAATACAGTTCGTTGTTATGCTAGCTTGAGGCTATAAGCACGCTTGTGAGCGTGTAAACAGCGACAGGGTAGGGGGGCTCTTTGTCAGCAGTCCCACAAACAAACCAGAATTGTATTTTTAATGAGCTACTGGTGCTGTGCGTAAAATATTTCTTAAAAAAAGACAAAGGGTTTTTGATTTTGGCTAAAAACGTTATAATCATTATTAATGGTAACAATTTTAGGACAGAAAAAATATGGTTGGACCCAGCTTAACTGGAGTCCTGTGACTGTGTTTAAAGGGTTAGCTCATATATTAGCTCGGGTCTTAAGAGGTTAAGAACTTATTTTGGACCGAAAAATTAATAATATTGGAATCCAGTGGCAGCAAAGATCTCTGACTCCAAAAATGATAAGTTGTGGATATAGAAGTGATACAACAGTTGATAGGGCTCAGTTCCACTATTTTTTCACTCTTTTCTAAATCCACAATGCTGGCAGATATGGCCAAAAAAATTGAAGAGGGAGAGGGGGTGGGTCTCTCAAACTCCGGTGTGGTCAGACAATATTCCCTCTGGGTGGAGTGGGTCCCATTCAGAGCGACCTCAATAGCTCTACAACCAAGTGCAAAGTGAAAGAGTGAGAAAAGGCCCCATCACAAAATGGAAAATGGGGAGCTAGCTCACAGCTCTTTCTTTTTTTCTTTTTCTGATGATATTGAGTGAAGAGCTCAGAAGAGAGGAGCGGGGTGCGCAAGTCCCACCATTGTGTGGAGATGACAGGGCCGGGAGGGACCGGAAAAACCTCAGATGTGAATCCCTCCGTTCCTGAGAGACCTGTGCTTGACCCATAGGTTGAGGACAAGGAAGCCTTAAATGTGGCTGTCCTGTTCACGGACTTTAAATATCCCGCAAGTTTCCAGTCCATTACGTCGTGCCTTCGGCAAAGTGGCGGGGTGCAGGTTTCTAATTTCAGCTTTGTGGAAAAGGGGGATTTACTCTGAAACTCAGCTCCATGCAGCAAACGTTATCTACTGAGAACAAAACAAACCCTTCAGTGTTAAATTGCACTGTGGTTTATTTGTATGTATATATATCCAGGAAATTCAAATCTCTGAAATAAATCACAACACCAAACAATGGAACATCTCTTAAAACTTAAATGAAAACTGTATTTTTGGTGTAAACATGTTCTTGTAGCATTTTGTTTTTACAAAAAATAAGCTTAAAAACGCGTTTTTGGGTATTTCTTTATACAAACGTGAATCAGGAGTAGATGAAAAAAATGCCATTTGAAAATGAGGTAATTTATTACGTAGGAGATAGACTGGACTCCCTGCTCTGCTCCATTCTGATACATCTGCTTAAATACAACTAGATCCACATACGTCCTCATTTTCAATCTGGCATCAGGCTTAAGACTGTATGGCCAGATAGCTCCAATATTGCTTTTTTGTTATTTGTATTTGTATTATGCTTGTGGGACAGTTTTACTTTTATTAAAACTTTTTTTAGTGTTCAGGATTTTTCTAAAACGAGGTGTGAAACTCAATCCCACACATGGGCGCAAAATCCAAAACACACATTAGGTCACAGGCCGAACAGGATAAACATTTATTGAACACTCTAAAACTACATTTTTAAAACTTTAAAACTATAACTTTTTAACATAATTATGGATAAAAACAGGCAGGAATTTTATTCTACAATAAATCAACTTAAACCTTATATAATTTTCAATATTTTACGCTCCATAAAAGTATATTTTGTCAAAATTCATTAGAAATAAGCGCAAGATAACATCATTAACAACAATAAAATAAAATGATCTGAAGGGCCGGATATAAATACCCAGAGTACCAGATCCGGCCCCTGGGTCTGGACTTTGACTCGTGGCTTAAAATGTATCAAAAGAGGTTAAACACTTTATTAAGGGATATTAACAAAAGTGTTCAGATTTGTAAAACTGTTAAGACTTTTACATTGGAGCTTTAGTGTTTACGTTTGACCACAGTTAGCTTGCGCTAACCCCTTTATGCATTCAACGTGAATCAGCTCTGACGTGGAGAGAAGCGGCTTTGGACCAAAATAATAAAATAATATTACTTTATATTAGTAGTGTGTTGCATATTGGTTAAAAGCTGCTTCAAGGTGTTTCTTATCAGTGCTAAACTGCTTTTCTTAATTAACACTGATCATGTAATACAGTATGTCAACGAGAATTGTAGGTTTTGACAGGAACATCTCAGGTATTAAAGGTTCAAAGCTTCAAACGCAAAAAAAAAAAAAAAGTATCTGAAGTATCTGTTATGGTCAACAGTTTTATTAGTCTTTTTTGACCAAAAACAATATTTATTTTTTACCGATGATGATGATGTTCTTGTCTTGGACTTCTTTCTGGTTAATCCCTTCCGCTCTCTTTGGGGTCCAGATAACTCCAACCACATATTGATGTGTGATTCCTTCCATGACAAATGTGGACAAATGTTGACAGGATTTTATGTCTGCCATGGACATTAGTGAAACTCAAAAATCAATGATAAAAAAAAGTTCAGCGCACTGTCTTGTGGGGTCCAGATGATCCCACTTTTAATGTAAACAAGCTAAGGAGGGCGGAAGGGTTACTGATTGTCAGACGCCATCTTTACTACCAGGTCCAACTCAAACGGGGGCGGGGTTCCGCCCACAAGTAAAGGCGAATTTCTAATAAACTACTGCCACTCTGCAGAAACTATGTGCTAGAAAACTCCATATGTGTTTTTGATTTTGGCTAAAAAACACATAAGTTAAAACAAACCTACACTTTTAGATCAAAAGATGATCATTGTGATCATTTAACAAATCAATAGTGTTTTGTCTCCCTTTTTTGATGATTATTATTTGCCTTTCCTCAATTCTATTATCAAGTTTTTCACATAGATGCAAGAAAATACATTTTTACTTCAACATTATTCTTCCTGAAAAACATTTTCAAACACGCCAAAATGCTTCTAACATATCGTTAAAGGTGTTAAACATATAGTTTTCCCACATATTTTTGTCCTTTAATGTATTCAAACAATGAAGGAGTTACTTTTTGTATGCTAAATGCAGCATTAGCATAAATCTATTTAGAGCCCGATGGGCGGCCCCCTTTCCTTTAATTGTGTTCATTTAGAGGAAGACTGAGCACCTGACTGGATGCGAGATAAGGACTCAAAGACACTGTAACCTCCAAAATGCGCTCAGGAATCCGTTCCCGCTACAGATGTTATCAGAACAGCCAAAGACGGATGCTTTGTGTGTGCGCTTAACTTTAAATCACCTTTCCCTTCCTGCAGCTTCTGACAAAACGTTCTCTCCCTGTCTCCTCATCACCACCCCCATTCGGCGACCTCACCATCAGCCCCCTCACATTCACCCACTTCACTCTCAGATTGCACACCAACATGGTCACACATGAGCCCATTTGAATTGCAAGTGAGCTCCGCTGACGGCCAGGAGGAGGTGGAAACAAGTGCCAATGACAGGAGAGACGGAAAAGAGTCACACAGGGAAAACAAGCACAAAAAAAAAAAAAAAGCTGGATGACATTCACACGGTGTTTAGGCAAGACATGCCTCCATGTGTGAAGCAAATAATGAGGAGCCGGGACAGCCCTGAAGGGAGATCTGAACTCCTCCTTCAGAGAGGAGCATCTCATGGGAGACGGGAGTCAGAGGAACACCGGACAACAACCTGCTGTCGCTCCTCCTCTGCTCGCAGCCGGCTCACATCCCCCTTCTCTTCCTCATACTCCTCCTCCTCCATCCTCTCTCCGTCTCTCATTTGATCCCTCACTCCCTGCACCACGGATGGAAAGCATGTGCTGAGTGAAAGGTAAGGGGGGATGCATGCACGCACCTTGTCCTTGCAGAGCATGTGTGGTACCGTCTCAAATTTCGACTGGTTTAGTAAGTCCGTAACTTCAGTTTTTTTCCCTTTTTTTGAGAGAAATTGCACTTTTTGCGCTTTTTTTATATTACATTTTGAGACATTTAAAAGCTTTCTTGATGTCTTTTTTACTCAAATAAATAAATGTGGGGTTGCAACGAGATAGAGTGATCGCAGACAATAAGGAGGTAGTATATTTTAAGAAAGCAAAATCATGAAGAAATATGAGACACAAAGGGGGAAATTTCAAAAGCCAACGAAGATGGATTAATATATTCCAGTGAGGTAGAAAACCAGCCGTGAAATCCTATCAAGTTCCACGGTCAATGCGTGTTACCCCACCACCGTCTCATCGACCCCCACCAGGAATCACAGGCCTGTTGTAGTTCTGAAAGAGGGAGGGGGGACAACAGATCCTGCAGGGACCACCCCATGCCATTTAATCTGTCCCTGCCCACAGATAACAGAAGGCAGATGGTCCTGCCAGAGAGATAGAGGATAGATCATACAGTTATTCTGGAGCGGAGCATCAACTTCAAAATAAAGAAGTACCGTCTAGATCGTGCAAAATAAAAGATGTAAGAAAGTCTGGAGCTTAAAGTGAAGTGTGTGTTTATTTATAGAGGGCAGTAGTTGAGTTCACAAAGAGCCAGCCTTTTTTTTTTTTTTTTTTTCGCCTTATGAAAATTCAATTGGCCATAATTTGCTGAGGATCCATATGCATATTTTATCAGCGGTTTTGAAGCAACAAGCCTGTCGAGCTTTTTTTTATAGGTCTCCATCTTTATCAAGATTGAATGAGGGGGAGTGTGTGAGAGGGACTGTGAAGCAGTCTGGTAATAGATGGCACAATTTGGGGTTAAAGCAAAGCAAACACAAGTCAGAGTGAAGCCTAACATTGGGGCTGGGTATTGATTATCATTTCCAGAAATGATTCATTTCAATTCTGAGTTTACACATTTATACACATTTGTTTAGAAATGCATTAATAATCTACTATATGTTTTGAATATATTTATATTAATCTGATACAGTTCACATAATGTAAAATTTATTAGTGCTATTATTAGAATTTTAATAGTATAAAGTGTTTCTCAAAAGGAGAAGTTCTAACAAAAATGTTCAGATCATTGACATTTAAAACATTGTTCTGCTCCTCCTGGAGGGTGTTTTAATTTGGCCACTAGGTGGCGATCGCGCTACAGCATTAAACCTTATTCGAGAAGACGAAGAAAGATGAGCAAAAAACAATATTTTAGACCACAAATGGTTACTATTGACGCCTGAATTTATTCCCAGCAATGAAAAAAGATATTCACTTATATTTTTGCTTTTAAGTAAATGCTACATTTAGCTAATTTTATTGCTAATTTGGTTTGTCGCACATTTGAGACAATGGGCATTGAGGGGTTAAAAAATAATTCCTTAAAAGAGTTTAAAAAAGTTCAGACCTGTGAGTTTATAAAGATTTTCATTTAGTCAACAATGTATGTTTTTGACCAAGTGTTAGCATTAGCTGTCCTGTTATATTTTAGCATCAAGCTAGCGGACTTTAGCTTTATTTGCTAAATCAATTCATATTTTTATGAATTGATTATTGATCTTTTAAGCTTAAATCGATTCAAATCGATTTTTATCAACCCAGCCCTGCTTGAAAGCAGATTGTGAGTCTTTTCTTGTGTCACTTTCTCCTCTCTAGTTTTCTGCCCTCTAATTACTCCAACATCCTCCTCTTCCCACTCTCCATTTCCACAACCCTCCCTGCCTCCCTCAGCCTCCCTCCCATCTCAATCTGTTTTTTTTTCTGTTGTAGTCTCTCAGTTAAAGCTTTATGGGCCGTTCACTCCCCTCGTTTTGTGCAAGGATAATGAGGCGCTTGTCTGCCGACTTTGTAGCAGCGCGACAGTTTGCGAGTTTGGATCTGTGCGCGTCCCGGGGCCCAGAAGTCTCAGATGTACCTTCTGTAGCTGCCTCCATGGTTCCTCTGTGATTGTTATCACATCTATAGGGCACCACAACGACATAAAACACGCTGTTAGGTGCAGGCGGGGAGCATGTTTGTGAAGACTCTGAGACTTTGAACAAATGTTTTTTCTCTGAAGAAGAAGACAAAAACGCAGACCTATAATTATCTACTATGACTTAAACACAGCAGCACGCACAAAAGAACACCCACAGATGAGGGGGGGGGGCTGTAAGAGGACATGAAAAACAACACAATGACACACAAACGACAAAAAAGTTTGAGCTAAAGCTCCTCTCGTCGATTTTCATGGCGAATCAAATTATACTGATTTTAAAACTTTCAAGAAAATCTGAACTTTCCAACTAAAAATAGACGTGAAGATATGAAGCCACTGACTTCAGAGCCGTATTTGCAACCCACTTCACACTTTGAAAAGTGGTGATTTTTTACAGTGAATGTCAAGCTGCGCTACTCACACATCCCACAGTCATATATTAAGGCAATTTCTTATCCCTGACATGAATAATTCTGTCTGAATAGGATAGGAGAGGGATTTTTTTTTGTTGTTATTCCAGTGAATCATCAGCTCGTGCAGTTTTATAACATTTATGTGAACTTTATAGTAGGAATGTTGTGTGTTCCGTGTTGCTAAACTTTCTACGACTTTTCAGAGTTTGTGTGACAAAGCGACAAGAACAGAAGTGGAAGAGCGAAAAGGAAACGGGGGGATTGAGGATGGCGCTGTCCTGGTGTCTCAGTGCAGCTCTGGCGCTGCTCTGTTGGCCTTTGTTACCCCAGGTGAACTCGGCTCTGGCACCTGAGAATGAGGTGCCGCTTCGCCCGACAGCATGGCTGCCAGAGGGAAAGATCACAACCTTAACTCTGTCTAAGGGAAAAACTCGCAGGTAACACTATTTATTTATTTCATTTTCATAGCACACAACAATAAATTACTTAATATTCTTGACTTTGGTGATTTGTTAATGAGAAATTGTTCTCAATCGACTTACCTGTATAAAAAGGAAGAAAACTTCTTATCTCTGCTCCATTTAGCAAAACCAATCAAAATATTTTAACCACATATGTATTTGTAATACAAAATAAATACATAAAAACATTACATGCCTCTAATTGTTTTTGGTTTTAGAAATATATAACCTTTTACCAATATACTTTGTTTTTGTTTTGGACCCAGGACTGACCCCTGGGGTACCCCACATGTTACAGTACTTAGTATGGATTTTATGTCTTTATTTTTACAAACTGTTTTCTTATTGTTAAATAACTGGTTGTATATTGTAGGGTAACTCATCTGATGTCATATTTACTCATTTTTTCAGTAAAAGCTTGCAGTTTATGGTTTCAAATGCTTTTTTGAGTTCTATAAAAATGCTAATGAGATGTTTTCCTTTAAACTAAAAAAACTGTTTGTCATTGAGACAAAAATACACAAGAGTATTACTTCTTTATTGCGAGTTAATTGCCTGCTCTGTGGTTTTTGATGGGTGACCCAAAAAGAAAGGTTCTTACTTCAAATAATAAACCAAAATCAAGGATTAGGAAACTAAAGAACAAAACTTTTTTTTTAATGACAAATTTCATAAATAAATATCTTATTTAGGTCAAACTAAATCCACGTTTAACAAATGAAAACTGTTACAATTTGGAGAACTGGTTGATTTCAGGGAGAATCTGGTAACAAGCTAAGACCAAAAAGTGAAAGACAACAAACCAAAAATTAACTTTTATAGCATAAAATGGAGTGTCAAAAAAAAAGTCATTGACAGTATACAGCAACTGGACTGAGTGAGTGTGACATCACCAGAAAAGGATATACCTGCAGATTAACTGAAATGAAAACCAATTCAGACATCTTCTTTTTTTTTTTTTTTTGCAAATATGGACGCCGCCATGTTGGAGCCAGAAGTCAATGTTTCTATGGCAACCACTCTTGCCAATCAGAGGGAGTGAGCTTGTTGAAAGTTCACACCCCCACCACTTGAAAGTGGTAGAATTTGTCAATCTAATCTTGGAACCATGGGGGGCCAGGAGGCACCACCTACTTTTATTGAGGCATCTGATTGGTCAGTTTATAATTTGAATAACTTGCAATAAAGAAAACAATATAATTAGAAAAAAAGAGCGAAAAAAATATATCAGAGCAAGAATGACTGTTCTGAAAAAACATAACGAATGAGTAATAGCTGTTTATTTCTAAATAGAAGTCATGGGAGTTTGGCTACTCGGTACTTCCTGTTTGGAACGCCAGGTAGGAGGGGTCTCTCAGTCCAGTTCTCATATACAGTCAATTGTAGAAACTAAACTACAGCCAATTCCAATAACTAATGCAACACTGGAATCATTACCATGCAAAATGGTTCTTATAGGAAATATTTTTAAATATATTTTTGCAACAAGTTATAAATTATTATGTTTAAAAGCTAGACATTTTCTTAATTCCAACTAAATAGATTTATTAAAATGATGTATCTCCACCTTTATGTGACCAGGCATCTATAATTTAGCATCACGGCAAAGGTCAGGCAGGTAAAAGCAGCCCGTGTCTGGCCTGAATGCCACTCAGCAGAATCGCCGCTTTCTTTCTCTCTGAAAACCGCGTCTGCTCGTGTCTGCCTGCCATGCAGCCATGCAGAACCACATAGCAAACAATGGAAAGAACACACGGATTCTGAAATTAATCACCGTTAAACAAGCCGCAAAGTGCCCTTGAAAACATTAGTGTTGCACATCTGTTTGGAAATAACCACCATCTGCAGGCAATCATGAAAAATGGGGCTGGAAATAAGAGTTATTTAGTAACAATCCCTTTACTTCCCCCTGATGTACAATGAAAAAAATGAAAGATGAGTCTTTCGATTAAAATAAGATAAATGATGCCAACGTGGAAGACAGAATGTGGATTGTTTAAACTGGAAGGCCTAAACCTAATTATGCAAATCTGTGATTAAGCATAAAAAGTAGCTCATAACAGAGTCCATGCTGTAGAAAGCAGAGATTTCCATGCAAAGCTGCATGGTTTCTTTGACATTTTCAGAGAAAGTAAATCTAGCTTGTTATCTAAATTCAAACAGAAAGTTATGTTGTAGAAACTTGATTTACTGTGGTTTGCACACAGGTTATACTTCACGCTGAAGAGGAAGGCCTCAGCAATGTCAGTGACGGTCAGTCCCTGCGACGTCCCCGTTGAATGGAGCTTATCCAGCCGCACCCTGAAGGACAAACCCTATAAGAGCCTGCACTGTGAGTAACAAAACAAACTGGATGAACAAAACTACATCTGGCTAAGCTAAGATAATCAATTAGATGTTATCATCATCAGCTTAATTCTTATTAACCTTATGTTTTGTTTTATCTATTTATTTTCAAGAGGTGACTTTAATCATGGGCTGGTTCCACGTGCAGCAGGTTTATTAGTTCAGACAGGAACTACGCACAGCTAAAAGTCTACAAAGCTAAATCAGGGTCAGACAGCCAGAGGTCAATCACGAGCATGGGATCATCCGAGAAGATGTCAGGCGAGGGTCAGGGCAGGCGGCAGGTAATCAGAAAATAAGCGGTCAGAAACAGAAGATCAGAAACGCTCGGTAATGCAGGCTCAAACAATACTTCGCACAGAGAGAGGCTCTGTGCAGTGCTTGAGTAACAAACAGGTGGGTGATTGTCAGATGTGAGTCAGCTGGGGAGTGTGTGGAGGAGACCCTGGGAGATGTAGTATGTTCAGTACTCTGGAGAAAGCTCCTGCTGGTGGCCAGAGAGAGAGACAGAACTCTGACTCCTGAGACTTGGCCACATTTACACAATGTCTAGTCAGACCTTGGATTGGGCACCGAAGTTCAGTTCCAAGCAGGAACCGTTAAGATTTTTGCAGTTCTACCAAAAGCGAAAGAAGCTGCTTCAAACGGTGCCGCATTTTGGTGGTTAGTTTCATTGAACGTCTTTGGTTTTTGGACACGTCAATCAATTCTACTCTCTTTAGTACATTAAAGTTCTAGCCAATCCCGTTGCCTTTCCTGTGATAGTAGGTGGTCTCATATAAAACTGCTGGCAGGGGGAGCACACGAACACGTGCAGGGCTTGAATGTCTGGCTGCATTTCACAGCAGATCACAGAAGTTTGACAGGTCGCTGCGTCCCATCAGCCAATCAGGAACTCAGCTTTGGGCACGCGATCTTTTCAGTGACCAGATCAGTGCATAAAATACTTATCCAATACCAGCATTTTTGTCTTGTCGCAGCGCGGCAGTTCTCTGGCTCCAGCCAGACATTCTCCCAGACTTCAGCGGAGCTCGCAAGCTCCACGCGCCAGGAGCGGGGAGCGCGGACAGGCTTCTCAGGTCTCCTGAACTGTGATGTTTTGTTTATTTTCGTGGAGACAATAATAAAAAAAGGTCACATATCTTTCCCCTCTCTCAGGTTAATGCGGAACAGCCTTCAATCTCAGCAGTGGCGGGCCGTCAGGGCCTGCAAGGCCTTCTCTGCTGGCCTAAAAATATCTGAATCACAGACTGATATTAATTATTATTTATTTCCATGAATACGTATTCTATAATTCCAAATGCTCTGTCTTCGTCCTTTCATTGCTGTCTCCCTGGTTGCGCTGCTTCCAGACGTGTATTTTCCTATTTAAGCATTAACCAATCACATTGCAGCACCATTTGTTGCTAGGGTCAAAGAAATCTGCCCGGAGGCCTTCACAATCAGTTCTGCGGGCCCTGTAGCATAAAATAATTGTCGACCAAACTGTTGCTTCAACCAATCAGATTTGGAGGAGGCGACACCAAGGCCAGCTAGCAGGCGTACGGAAACGTCATCATTTTCACGAGCTTTGATTGGACAGCTCGCAGCTCGCTCTGGTTCTGCTGACGGACACAGGTGCCGAGGAGCGGCGTGTCAGGTTTGAAGATGTTACCAGTGGAAAGCGTCTCATCGTCTGATTTTTGGTGGAAAATGAATGTCTGGGTAAAGTTGTGGCACAGTTTTGTCTGGCACGGGTAAAGGAGTTCCGTGACTCCGTTGAGCGGGAGTGAAGCTGAAATCTACGAGGGGCCCTGAACGCACCACGGGCGCGTGCAGCGCAAAATTCGCGCGCACTACCGACAATATTATTTTCCAGACACAGACCTGATGTTTGTCTCCCTCCTGGACCACAAGAGGCTTCAAGAATACCAGAACAATTCCCGCATGCAGCCTTTTCCAGCTTATCACAGCCACGGAACACTTTCCATCTGTGAAACGCACGGATTCTGCATAACAGAGTGATTGAAATCTTCTTGAGGATAGAAAAGATGGATTTTGTGTTTAAATAATCTGGATTTTTGGTGAGTAAAATTTTGCTATCTCCCTACATAATATTGAAATTTTATCAGGTTATTTTTTATGCTTTTGGTGTGTGTGTGTGGCAGTTGTACCTGCAGTAGAAGTTTTATAGCCATAAAATAGTTAATGAGGGTTGGATTGATTCAGATGGAGAACTACTGAAGGCCTAGGTGTGAAATGCACGGCCCGCCACTGAATCTCAGTCATAGAGACACAGAAACAGCAGACATGTCTCTGTCATGCAGAAACACCCCTGAGTGAGATTAAAACCCCAAAACACATCAGACAAACTCAAGATCCCGTTTGACAGGTGGCGAGCAGCGAATTCGCTGCGCGGTGAAAGAGGGGCGTACCGCTGGTTTGCAGCTCACAGGTTGGAGAGCCCTGATTTCATAGGATCAGTCAGCACATCAAAAACGACACTCAAAAAGTCAATTTTTGACACGGAGGTCTTAACCATGCCTCAATATGTGACTTGGGAATGAAAATGTGTTGATTTGAGAAAATGTAAGTACCGAAATTGGCAACGAATTAGTAATCAAAACCACAGAACCGCTTTGGCACCGGAACCGCATAAAGCCCAATCGGTGCCCAACTCTAGTCAGACCTGGTTGCCACCGCCTGTCACTGGATTACCACTGTGCAACCTTGAAATGTACCCGGGTGGCTGCCGACCAATCTCAAGTTTTTGTTCAAAATTGTCCAAACACCATAAAATTTTAACTTTTTATAAAAACATCAAGGGCCACTGTGCAGCGCGTAAATACGTGACTTTCACCTGACAAGTTTGCTAAAAAACGTGTATTTAGGTTGTCGCGTGGTGGCATTTTGGAATCTGTGACAGTAGTTTAAAGACCTACTCCAATGAAAATCGTCTTTTTTGTGTTTTTAACATGTTCTTGTAGCATTTTTCTCATAGTAGAGCTATATAAAAGAATTTGTGTTTAAAACTGCGTTTTTGAGTATTTCTGAAATGGCCGTGCCAAAGTCTCCCCTCCCCCGGGATGCACCCTGCCCCATTCAGGTTTAGTTGTGCAAGACATAATGAGCGCTCAACAATCATGCCGTGGCGAATTGCGATTCTTGCTCAAAATTGTACGTCTGGATTGATACAATATTGTTATTTCTGCACCGCTAATATTAGCTTGAGGCTATAAACTAGCAAACAGAGCTCTCAGTGACGGGGGGGTCCTGCGTGCAAACTAGAATTGTGTTTCTTCTAGTTTTCTCCTTCAAGTTTTTGGCTAAAAACGTAATAATCATAATTAAAAGATCACTGGGAATGATTTTAGGATAGAAAAAAAATTGTTTGAGTGGGACTTAAAGTAATTGGATGGATGGATGGACTTTGATCATGCTACTATTAGGCTTTTATCAGAATAATCTAATTTATAGACCTAAAATTTTATGCATTTTTTAAGTGTTATTTTTAGAATAAAGTTAAAGCTCAGTATACTTATACTGGTAAGTCACATTTATAAATCAAAAAGCCCTTTTATCTGTAAATTCTCTGCAGCAGTTCAAGGTTGTTTACGACTTCTGAAAATAATTTCTCTCAAACTTGACTGTAGATATCTGCTTATCAGCACGTTGCTCTCACATCTTCAAGTTTAAAGTACGGATATAAAGGACGAAACATAATGATTCCTGCTTGTTTTAAATATTTCCAAGAAAAAGAAGTGAACATAAGAATAAATATAGGACAAACTGAGAAGGGCTACTGACGATATGAAATAAAACTGAGCTCTGCAACACTACAAAAAAAACCCACAGCTGGAGAGCCAACTCATTAAATAGACTCTCAGGATCAAACACAGAATTGCACTGGGAGCTCAGACTCTGGAGCTAAACTCTGGCTCACTTCATGCTAGACTCAAAGCCAAGCTAATGAGTCAGATTTCCGACCTAAACATGAGTTGCAGAAAAAGTAAAAAACCTCTTCATGTTGTGTTTGTTCAGCATGTTTAGAATAATTCACGTTTCTTTTTTTTTTTTTTAACGTGTGCGAATAACACGGCAAAGTTATAAAGTGACGCATGAATCATTCAGACTATGAGCTTCTGGGTCCCTCAATGCCAGCTTGAATTATTCACTTTGATTCTGTTACATTGGGTCTCATATGAGCAAGGAGACATGAACATTAAATTAAAAAAAAGATTTTATAAAACAAGCTGCTGTTTGGATGTTTTATCCCCATTAGTGAATGTAACTGAAGAGTTACCACTTTGAAGGACAAATATAAAAACAATGTAGAGGTCTTGGTGTGGAGCAATTTGGATATGTACAGGAAATACTCCCATTGTAAATCTTACTTCTTGATCTGAAGTTTTTTTTTAAACCAAATTAGCCAACAATTCAAATGAATACCGGTTTTCTCTCAAAAATAAACTTGACTTCAGTCAGAAAACACTTGTAGGGCCATCTTTTCTGCCTTTCTCTCTAATAAAGAGCTATACCTTCAGTTACATATCCACCTAGAGCTGTGCTAAAAATTCAAGGGTGTATCTTGCTAAAATTTGAGACGAGTATTCATTTATAATTAGTGTTGTTATACTGTCCATTTATAACAGCCATTAGACCTTTGCCAAGTTCTTATTGCTTTAAAATTCTCTAACAAACAGTTGGAATATTATTGCATATTTTGAGAAATCTAACACATTGGAAATAATTTACACAAATTTTCAAGCAATCTCTAAAATGCGATTTGGATTACCGGTGTGAGTGACAGATGCAATGATTAGGTGGCACTTGGCTGAAGAAAAGTTTTACAGGTGTACATTGTTGAAGAAAGGTTGAAAATCACTGGTCCTGTAAAAGTTTTCTGTCCCTTACAAATAGTAAAATATTCTTAAAATTTGAAAAGTTTTCTTTAAATTAGAAACAATTGTGGCAAGAAAATTTTACATTTTTACTAAAATTTTTGTTGAAAAACTGTCTTAATCAGAACATTTTTCATGCAAGAAAGAAAATGAGACATTTTCTTGAAACAGAGGTATTTTTACTTTCTTAAATTTCAGTTTTTGCAGTGAGGAGCAATGGGTTGAATTTGAGAAAACTTAAAGTAAAATTTATTCTAGATGCATTCGTGAAAAATTGTTACCCATGATCATTGTTGCAGCCAAAATAACTTGCACTGAAGCTCCTCTGATAATAAGCAGAAGTTCCCTGTCTTAACTATACTCATTTAAACATTTAAAAAGAAGTGGCACACCTCCTTAATCTGTTTTTTGTTGGATACTTGGGCTTTTATTGTCATTTATCCGATACTCGTTTGTCTTTAGAGAGCTGTTGAACAGTCAGATACATGCATTGAAGGGAATCTGGAGTTTTGTATTCTTACATTGTTCGTAACCTTTATTTAACCAGATGAAAACCTGTTGAGATCAGGATCTCTTCTCCAAGGGTGACTTGGCCAAGAAGTCAGCAGCACACATCTTATAAATAAGGTTACAGTGTATTACAAATAATAAACAAGGGGATGACTTTAGGATATTTACAATATAAAATTTGAAATTTAGATACATTAAAGTGACAGTGATTTTTTAGATGTGACCTCCTTAAAGGGATCATATTATGCAAAATTCTTTTTTTTATCTTTCAAGTGTATTGAAAATGTTAATTCCTTATGAAAAATACTCCCAAAAGTGTTATTTTGCTCCACTTCATGCATCTCTGAGGACTCCTCTAAAACCCTCTGAGCACCAGCCTCTTCCAATCCACCAAAAACAACCGGGTCCTCATCACACAGTAAGGAACAGCCCCTTCCAGGAAGAGTCTGTGCAGCAACATCCATCTTTGCAAAAGTTTGGAATAGGCGGCACCCACAAGAACGAAAAGGCGGAGCCTCAGTAGCTCATGAAAATAACTAATATTTCATTAAAAAATAATTTTTAAGGTGGTATATTTATATATATATATATGGATATAGTTTACTCTGAGAAGCTTAAGAATAGCAAGATTCAGGCCCTTTAATGTAGATCCTGCTTACAGACCTGTATTTAATCAAAAGTATCTTTGTTTGTCTTTTTTTTCTCAGGGAGCACCAAAAAAAGCAAGCCAGAAGTGTGGTGGCGAGGTCCAGGATCTGAGGAGAAATTACACAGTTTTACAGGCCAAGCAGTGGACACCTACAGTGGTCCATCCCGCCCCAGCGCTTCGCTCTACATCCTGCGACTGCGTTGCAAACAGCAGAACACCCGAGCCGCCGTGTACCTCCACGAAGGCACGGGACCCTCCGGGGTGTTTCCCTTACTCCCAGCTGACTCTCGGTTGCATACTCTGGGCGTGGGCATGACCAGCGTCACTCTCAGCTGGGCGCCCAGCGCCTCCATCACCAGCCACACCCATGTTGAGAATGGCTATGACTATTGTGTCCTCGTCAACTCGGATCAGAACTACCCCAGTCTCTGCGCTGCACAAAAGGGACTCAGGAAAGAACGAGAGGAGATAGAAGACGAAAAGGAGAGGGGGAGGAGAGTGACTGCGTGGCCAATTTTGAAGGAATGGTGGTGGCAGCAGTGGGACACGTATGCCGACGTTCAGAGTTCAATATCCGACCCCGCAGACGAGTATGCCGATCTGCAGTGCGTGTGTCAGGGGACAGAAACTGTATGCACGGTCTCTGAGCTCCTTCCCGACACTCCGTATTTCTTCGACGTATTTGTGATTGACCGGGTGAACGGGACCAGCGCCGCGTACAAAGGCACGTCTGCTCGGACACACGAGGAGGCTCGACCTCCAATCACCCCACTGAAAGACGGAGAGCTGAGGTGGGTGACCTTTAAAGACAGAGGTTCTAACTCTCAGTACTTCAGTTTCCGCCCTCGGGGTTGGCAACAGAGCGGCCTCCTCACCTTACAGAGCTGCGATAAAAACGTGAAAATGAAGGTGTCCGTGTCAGCAAAGGGGAAAGTTTTGACCTCCCAGGGTGTGGGAGTTGATTTAGTGCACATTTGGTTGCAGGGAAGTCCTTTGTACGTCATCCACTTGGAACGAGATGGACCCACGGCGAGTCAGATCTCTTCTGTTACAGAACAAGCCCTCCTAAACGGATTAATGGCTTCAGTTAAATTGCAGGTTTCATCAGCTTACCACCGCAGAGGAGTCCCCTCTCTGCCCTCCACCTTACAGATAAAATCCTTTAACCGGTTGCGGGGCTGTAACAGCGTTACCATCGCTTGGATGGGTACAGAAGAGAGAAGCCTGTACTGTGTATATCGCAGAAAGGTTGGAAACGGTGAGACGGAGGCTGCCGACGTTTTATCGTCTCCAGCTCCCTGTCTGGGGCCCGAGTCCCGCTCCGACACTGAAAGAGTTCTCTGCAAGTATTTCCAAGAGCTGAATCCCCGACGGGCTGTCACTACCGCTGTGATTGGGAGCCTGGAGCCAGGCACGGCCTATGTGTTTGATGTCTATCTAATGAGACGCTGGGGGATCCCTATCAAGTATAAGAGTAAGATGGTGAAGACCAGAAACGAATGTTAAGCTGCCGCCCCCTGGAGGAGGCTTTCAAACTGTCCCGATTCGAGGGGAAAAGAAAGCATCAGCTGTGGATGTGCTGGACCAAATGTTCAAAGCCATTTGATTGTTGTGGAAAGCCTGTAGCATAACAAGGAGATGGAGAAGCTACATTCAAACTCCACTTACAGTTTCAGTACAAGTGGTGTGGAAAGCTTTTTTGGAGAAGGATCTGCACACCAGCAAATTTTCATTACATTTACAATACAGCTGTGGTGTGCTCGTCATTTAGTTCCTCATCGTCGATCATGATCATAACGTGCCATTTGTCTAAGTGCTTATTCAAACCACAAAGGACCGGCAAGTTTGCGATGGCAAAAAAGTCAGCACAACAAAGACTGTGCCAAATATGCAATAGAAGCAGATGGGGCAATAGTTAAATAACATCTGAGTCAGAGGACTTGCTGTGTGTACCTCTTGTGTTGCATATTGTACAGATTTAGATGGGAGCAAGCTAAGAAAGTTCAAAATCTGTGTAATTTTTTTGTGTTTTTGCTTTCGCATGAAGCAGTGAGAAATACTTTGTAAATTGTCTTTGATGTTTTCTTGTGCTGCTGCGAAATCACCAATAAATGCTTGGGTATCTGTACACTCTTACCTGACTGACTAACGGCCGACTGAGTGAAGCTGACAGCAAAAAACTGTAGATTTGCAGACGATAACACACTGTCAACCAACAAAGACAACAGGTAATAGCCAAAATAATCCAGATAAGGCTTACAGCTCAAGTTACAATCCTCATTGTTTGAGTGATCAGTTCAAAAGTTGGGCTAAAGCAAAAAGTTTTTTTTTTTTTATTATTATTATTTAGATTATTACACCAAGTTTTTAAATCAAATTTAGAACATTTAACACACTGGTATTAGAACTAAAGAATTTAAATTTATTTAAATGATAAATGAACATACATCCAACATGGAATGACATAAGTGCCACAGCAATAAGACTATATGTAAAGATATTTTTAAATACTTTTTTAGAGGACTTTCAATCAATATATCCTGGATGTATGTATTTAAAAAATGTAAAATTGTATTATAAATCCATTTTAAAACTATTTTAAATTACTGCCAGTTAAAAGTTTATGCTAAAAAATGTCTTGCCTTTAGATTTACAATTTAGCTAAAAATGTATTACCATTTAATAAGAACAGCGGCGGTAATTTCACAAAAATCACACATTTTAGCATCTGCTATTGAAGCGTCAAGTAAAAAAATGTGTAAAATTGTAAACCGATAACCACAAAAAAGTAGAATAAAAAAATGAATGAATAAAATATAAATAAAACAACAATAATAATAATAAAAATAAATAAATGGAAACTCGTTTAAAGTCTCTTTTCGGGTTTAACTTACTTTTTCTTGGTCGAATGTTTTATAGCTTATTGAAAGTTTGACCAAATGCTAAAACAACGTTTAGCAGCGCGTGCGAACCTCTCCGCCAATAGGAATCTGGTTTTAGACGATGACGCAAGAACGTAGTGTACGTCAGACGGAAAACGACGGGCCAAGGCGCCAAATTAACCTGACCTGGAGAAGTACCGTCGCGGAGGGCAGATTTCTTCGACTTCACACAAACCTTTTTCAAAAAACAAAGCTGACATTGCGCTTTACGTGCTCAGTCGTTCAGTTTTAACCCAGCGAAGCATATTTTACACGCATTTCAAACCAGAGCGGTCGCGATGGGTTTGCTCGAGCGATGCCAGGAACTCTTCAGTACCTCGAATCTGTATGAAGTGCTGGGAATAAACAAAGACGCGTCGGAAGCGGAGATAAAGAAGAGCTACTACAAAGTGTCGCTGAAAGTACACCCGGACAGAGCCCCTGAAGACCCACAAGCAACGGAGAAATTCCAGGTTTGCTCTTTTTTTTTTTTTTTACCGTTAGCCTTCGAACAACAAAATAAGCTAGGTATCAATGTTAGCTAACGAAGCTAACGTCCATGTTAGCTAAAAAAAACATGGACTTTACAACTTTGTTATTTCAAACCAAAACACATAGTTTCTTACTTATTTGTAGGTTTAAGTAGATGTTTCCGGACACGTTTTGTTATTTAAATAGAATCCACGCTGTAATTTCGATTAATTATCTTCATTTTGTTAATATTCGTGTTTTTCCTTAAATCTTTTCACTTAACATGTTTACTCAGTCATTAAAGCATCACTTAAATGGGGGCTTTTATAAATAATTTTGTGATAGTTATAGCAAAACGAGTTATTTTCTGTTAAATCAAACATATTCAAATCGTTTCTTGTTAGTGCACCTTTTAACTCTGATTGGATGCTCGTATAACTTGTCACAGGTGTTAGGAAAGCTGTACTCAGTGCTGACGGATCAGGAGCAGAGGGCTGTTTATGATGAGCAAGGAGTGGTGGATGAAGAGTCAGATGTCCTTCGTCAGGACCGTTGCTGGGAAGACTATTGGAGATTGCTCTTCCCTAAGGCACTGGACTTTTTTTTTATTAACAAGAGCTTATTTATTTTAAATGACGAGAACTGGTGTTTTCAACATATTCTGACTCCACTTTGTTTTCTAGGTGACAGTGCTGGACATCCTGGAATTTGAGAAGAAATACAAAGGCTCGGACGAGGAGCGCGAGGACTTGATCCGGCTTTACGTGCAGCACGAAGGAGACATGGATGAGATCATGTCGTCGGCTCTGTGCTCCTCGCAGGAAGATGAGCCCCGGCTGTGCGGCATCATCGAAGCCGCCATCAAGAGCGGAGACGTTGAAGCGTTCCCCTCGTTTACCCAGGAGAGTGACAAGAAGAAGAGGGCTCGTCGGAAAAGGGTGAGATTTGGAAACCCTGTGTCGGGGTGAAGTCATTAACTCCATTCTGTCAACTTCATTGTAATAATCTTTTAGGCTGACAGAGAAAAAGACGAAGCGGAGGAAATGCAAAAAAAGATGGGGCTGGATGACAAAGATGACAGTCTTGTCATGATGCTTAAGGTGAGCTTCTTCGTTAGCATGTGTAATTCTAACAGCAGCTACTATTTTTCCCTCAGTGTAACTCCATTTTTTAAATACATTTTTCTACAGCAACGACAGCAGTCCAGGGAGAAGAATTTTAATAGTTTCCTGTCAGACCTGGAAGCAAAATATTCTAAAAAGAGTTCAAAACCCCAGAAGGGAAAAAAAGGAAAGAAATAAATGTCAGCAGTTTCTTTTTTAAGGACTTCCAAATAAAGATTTTTGTCAGCATTGGTCTCTTATTGAATGAAATAATGTAAATTTCTCCTGTATATCATGTAATATGTATTTGTTATGTTGCTAATAAATGTATAATTCTAAAACATATTGTATAAACCTTTATTTTGCTGAAGTAGTGCCTTTAAAGTGCGATTGTCTCATTTAATTTAAACTTTAACCCATTATAAACCTCAAACATTATTTCACCGGAAATTTTTATTTACAAAAAAGGAGAATAAATTAATAGTATGTACACACAATTAACAGATCTTCAAAGAATTATTTACACGTCCTACATTGTAGGTGCATTTGAACAGAATGGCCAGTTGTAGAAATAACTGACAGCAGCTTTTAAAGAAAATCTGATATTCCTCATTTATGAATGGGAAGTTCTGCACAGATGGATACAGCCTCAGGTGTAGCATCAAACAAGTCATTTTTTTCACTATATACCTGTCAGAGGAAACCCGTTCCCTGCATAGATAAATACTGCTGCACAGAGAATGCATAAACTTAATTAACATGTTCACCAAATACACATTACATTCACACTTCCATTATTTCAACTATTTGAAACGCATTACTTTTTCTTTTTGTGTGTTTGGCAGACTTAATTATTGAGTGGAATACAAATATTAAATAATAAAAAAGAGAGTTGTTTGTCGAAGGAAAAGCATGTTGGAGTGCTGTGGAAAGACGGACGGATGGCAGATCAGAAGGACGCTACAGGCCGGGTCTGCTGGCTCTGGATGAGATGCCTCCTCGGCTGTGGGACCGATGTGCGACTGAGGCAGGGACCAGTGGAGCTGAGGGGGCAAATACAGCCAATAAACAAAAGCAGACAATTGGCAATCTCCATCTTGTTTCAGGGGGTAAATTATTCATTGTAGTTTCTGCAATTTAAAAAAAGCAACAAATTAAGTCTGTTTTTTTCCCTTTTTAATTCTAGTAAAAGGGAACATTTAGTGAGTATATTAAGACTGCCAAAGCAATAAAAATAGCTTTTAAAACCTATTAAAAGGTTTCAAGAGCCATTTCAATTGCCAAAAGCTACAAAAGGCTTTTTAAAATTATAAAAATGTCACCGAATGCCATAACAATATATTTTAAAAGCTGTTGGAGTAACTTTGAAAAGCCACAGTACTTAAACACCTGAGGCGTCGCCGGTGACGCAGAAACACAAAATCTTTAACATACTGTGACTTTTCCACCATTAACACGATCATTTCAGCAGTTTTTGAACAGCAGCTCAATGAAGTTTATCATATTAACAATTAAAAAATGTCAGTAAATCAAAGAACATAAATACTGGAGCTCCAGTGTTAAAACGATTAGCCTCCACCAATTTCTCAATAGTACTATTTAATATATCTAAAAGTACTGTAGAAAAACAAATGAAATTTAACTTTTGGGCTCCACTGTGACTTTTAGTACCAAAAGCAATTAAAGTTAAATCTTGATTGCTTTCAGCAATCAGATGTAATTTCTGCAGAGGAATTGCAAATCTAGTTTTGTTTTATTATTCTTATTTGTGGATGGTTGAATTTTAGAATAAAGATAATGAAGTAGCTTTAAGATTCTGAATTTTTTTATTTTTTATTCTTAATTTTATCCTAAAACCAAAAAACAAATCTGAAATTGTCACCTCTTTTATTGTAAAAAATCATGTTTTTAGATTCATAATGAGTATTGAAAAAGCCTATTGAAAGTAATTTAAATGCTTTAAAAAATTCTGGTTTGGTTAATTCATTTGTGCTGAAAAAGGGTCTAAAATGGCTTTTCAGTACAGGGCACCTACAGACTGGAACTTTCTCCAAAAAACAATACAGCTTTCAAAACTCATAACTTTGCCTCAGTTTAATGTTATAATGAAGGACCTGGAAACAAAATCACTAATCTGTAATTGTTTTTAATTATTTACTGTTTTATTCTGTTTATTTCATCATATTCATTTATTTTTAGAGTGTTTTAATATGACCTGTTGGGTGTGTGTATTTCTTGCCTCTTGACCAGGACTCCCTTGAAAAAGAGATCAATGGATCTCAATGGGATTTTTTTCCTGGTTAAATAATGGTTAAATAAATAAATAAATAAATAAGTAATTTGAATAACTGAGATTTGCTAAATTGATAATATTTTTTCCAAAGATTTTTTTGAAGTTCATTTACTGTAAAAAGAGCTTCAGAAAATCCCTAATCTCTAGAGTGTGACCTATGTTCTACATATTTTGCACAAAAGATCAATTTGTGTTTAAAAGAGGCTCATAAATGGAAGTGGTGGAGATGAGAGGTTACAGAGCATTTAAACAGCTCTTTCACAAGATTTGTGAAACCATAAATGTGCATCCATGCTAAAATTAGGGTATTTTTGTCTTTTATTAGTCTTAAAATGCTTAAAATATTGATCTATTTGAGCAATCAGATGTGATTTCTCCAGAAGAATTGCAAATCAAATTTTGTTTTATTTTTCCTATTTGGGGGTGGTTGAATTTTAGAATGAAGATAATAAATAGTTTTAAGATTCAATATTTTTTATATTTTATTTATGCAGAATTTGATCCTAAACAAAATCCAAAATCCAAACAAAAAAAAAACATCAATTGTCACCTCTTTTATTGTGAAAAGTTCTTTCAAGATGTTTTAAGTCATTGAAATGCTTCAAAATCCTGGTCTGGTTTGTTCATTCGTGCCCAAAAGAGGTCTAAAATAAATAGTTTGTATGAAGGAGATTTGCTAAATTGAGAATAGATTCTTGTCAAAGATTTTTCTGTTTGTTTTGTGAAAGAGCTTGTTCACTCTTAAAATGTGCTTTAGAAAATGCTTAATCTGTAAAGTGTGACCTCTGTCCAATATATATTTGCACAAAAGCTCCATTTATTTTAAAGGAGGCTCATAAAGTAAAATAAAATGGTGGAGCTGAGGGGTTCCATCCACCCTTTTCAGCTGTTAAAGTCATTTAATCTAATAAAGTGAAATAGAAACCTCAAAAAGTTGTAGCAGTTAGTAAAAATAAAGTAATGAAAGCCTTAAAGAGCTTTTATTTTGGTTCCACCGACCTGGGACAACGGCTTGCGGCTCTGCATCGCCGTCGTCTTTGATGGGCGAGTGCCCCAGCGGGTGGTGTGGAAACGAATCCAAGAAAGATGAGCTGCTGATGCCGAGACTGATGCCGGTCACCCCGATTCCCAGAGAGTCTGCTCACACCAAGGAGTATGTCAATGAATAACCCTTAACACGGAGCTCCAGTGTTTATGTTCTCTGATTTACTACACGTGTCAAAGTCAAGGCCCGGGGGCCGGATCCGGCCCTCCAGATCCTTTTATTTTATTGTTATTTATGGCCGGATGTTATTTTTATTATTTATAATTATACTAAAAAGTTGGTTTTAAAAATTAGGATTCTGCTGCTTATTGAAATGTTTTGCAGTTTACTAAGATTTTTTAGGTCATTTTGGAGTTTAGCTAATATTTCAGCTACATGCTAGCTGTTTAGGCTAATTTAGGCTTTTTTAATTTGTTTTTTAAGCTATTTTAGAGTTTATCGCTAATATTTCAGCTATATGCTACATGCAAGTTTTTAAGGCTGTTTTGGACTTAGGCTAATATTTATATGCTAGCTATTTTGGCTAATTTAGACTTTTTTCAGGTTTTTTAAGTCTATTTTGGAGTTTAGCCAATATTTTAGCTGCATCCCAACTGTTTTGGCTAATTTAGGCTTTTTAAAAGGTTTTTCAGGCAGTTTTGGAGTTAGGCTAATATTTACACGCCAGCTGTTTTGGCTAATTTAGGCTTTTTTTAAATTTTTTTATTTTTTGTCAATTTTGGAGTTTAGCTACTATATCAGCTACATGCTAGCTGTTTAGGCTAATTTAGGCTTTTTTGCAGTTTTTAAGGCTATTTTGAAGTTTAGCTATTTTTTCAGCTACATTCTACATTTTTTTCATTTCATTTTTTCTTTTTGGTTGTTCATGCTAATTTGGCATTTAGCTAATATTTTAGATGGCTATCAGCTTCAGTGATTTCAGCCATTGACCTGAGGTGTGTTTTGGATTTTGGCCCCATTTGCAATAGAGTTTGACATCCCTGATTTACTGTAACTTGTTATTTGTTAACACAATAATTCCAGCAGATTCTGAAGGAGAAAAGAGTCAGGAGCCGCTTTTCTCCTCCAGAATCTACTGAAATTATCGTGTTACCTGTTGAAAAGTTACAGTGAATTTAAAAACTTGTGTTTAAGAGTCACCAGTGACGCCTCAGATGTCAAAGAGATAAAGCCTGAGCTTTACGAGCACACAGTGGAATTTCTGACCTGCGCCAACGGAGCCTCTTCCCGCCCGGCCCAGCCCGATGTTGTCCAGAATGGTAAAGGAACGCTGGTACGGAGTGTCCGACTGAAAAACAACATCCAGCATGTTAACCAATATAAACATTCCAAATAAAATGTGATAGAAAAAGTAGGATCCCACCCTATACGTGTGAGTTGTGTTTGGGCGTGAAAAGATGTCCAGAAATTGGTGTCGATCCCGCGGAATCAAACCTCCAGCCTCATCGTTTATAGCACTGTGAGCGCGGCTGGACGGGCCTTTCTGGCGCTAAAAGGACAAAAACAAAACATCAAAAAACTGTTTTTAAAGGGTAACCAAACCTTAAATCAACTTTTTATGTCTGTTGACTTCAATAAATGAGGCTTTAAACGTGCTGTCTGTTGGTTGTTAAAAATGTTATTTCATTTGCAATGAATATTTCACTCGAGGGTTGTTTGTTTAATACGTTAGCGTTTATTAGCTATGATGCTAGCTGCATTTTACCGCTCTCATACCCTCAGCTGTACCGGTGTTCTAACGAGCTGTTCTACCTCGAGTTTTTCCTACCCGCAGCACAAACTGATAGCTAGTTGGGGGGGTGGACAGGCTTACAGTAGCTTAACTGAGAAGCAGCATAGCCTGATCTCAAGATGGAGGGGTAGCACAGATTTATGGGCGGCCCGCTAAGATTGAAAAGATTACGTATTTTCGATAAGCGCATGCGCAGTAAGTGCAGATAGGAAAAAATCATGGGTAGGAAGGATTTATAGGACACTGGCTACTCCGCTAAGGTTCTTGACCATGAGCGCCGGCCTCGGGGGAAGGTGGAGGGAAAAAATCCTCAACCTCCTCAGAAAGTTCTGTGGAGATACTGGCATCACTTTGCCCGGTACCATTCTCCATGTTGAAGACATGGCATACGCTACATAAAGCTAACCTGTCAATCATAGATCCAAGCCACACCTCCAATGCTCAGTCTGGCTCCATTAGCCCCGCCCACTTTTGGGGCATTTTTCAAAGCTGGGCTGAGAACTGAGTCAGCCTCGAACTGCCCTGTTTGGTTACCCTTTATGTCACTACTTGAAGCTGTTTTCTCACCTGTGAGAGTTTTGGATGCTGCCCTGCGTGGGATGATTCCAAGTCTGCCGTTCCAATGGGGGGTAAGAGGGTGTTTCGGCTCAGAGCCAGCAGGGGGGACGTCAGGGGGTCGCTGGCTGTGGGGCTGTGAAGGGAGAAATCACAACTTCCAAAAGCTCCTTGGGACAAAATTTCATTTTGCTTCCTATTTTTTCATAAAACTAACATTTATGAGTCATGTGACCTTTCCACCTCCAGTTACCAAATCCATTTCTGCAAAGAGTAACTTAGAAAAGAACTTTAGTTACTAACGTACAGCCGTTTCCCCCGGATGACTTCATCCAGAGAAACTCCTCCCGAGCTGGACTGACTGAAGCTCGGTACCAGAGGCAGCAGGTTTCGAGGGGGCGGGTTTCTGCGCCGCGCCGACTGCGCAGTGCGGGACAGCGAGGAAGAACTCTGCTCCAGGGCTCGACGGGGGCGGAGTTTGTTGGAGGGGGCGGCGCTGGACCCCAGTCTGTGAGCTGGAAGCTCCTCCTGGTCCCTGAGAGGGAAGAATACACAGCAGAGTGTAACAATTCCAATCAAGATGCATGAAACAAAAGCTCAAGGTCTTGATTTTATATGTTTTTGTTTTGTTTGTCAGATTTTCCTGCTTTTTTCAGTCATTTGATGTATTTATGTTGCGTCACAAAGAAATATATTTGCTTAAAATATTTTGATTGGTTTAGTTAAATGGGGCAAATATAACAAGTTTTCTTCTTTATGTCCCTTTCATTTTCACCAAAGACTAGAATATTGTGTAATTTATTGTTGTGAAAATGAAATATATAAATTAAATGAAACTTTTAGACTTGTCGCAACAAGAAATAATCAATCATAAAAGACAGTCTGATACGATGTGACATGGTTGTCACTTGGTTGCTTTGTTAGGATTTCAGCAATGAATTGAGATTTTAAAAGATGATATGTACAATTTTTGTCAGTTTTTTAAACTAAAAACAACAAAAAAGTTCTTATATGAACACCACCCCTATGATGGTTGTCACCAGTTCTCTCTGTATTTAAATAATGTAATCAACCTGAATTGATTATTGTGTTTAGAGAAATAAAACCAAATCATTTTCAGTGTTTTCCCTTTTTTGTTTGCAGGTCCTGGTTGAGTTGGGGTCTCCACCCTCTGGGTGGACCTGGCGAATCCCACAGAGGGTATAAAAGCTGCTGGGGGATGTGGCGTCGCTCTCTCCCACCTGGCAGAGGAAGCTGCAGCCTTACCAAACCCATTAACCTTTAATTACAGATTTAGTTGGGTTAGATATATGTTACAATAAATCTCTGGTTTGGCCTTACCCAGTCTCCTTCTTGTTTGTCATGACTTTTATTCAAGCCGGTCATGACAAGTTGGGGGCTTGTCCGGGATTATATTACTAAAACTTATTTTACTGTCATTTCATAATACAAGATGGTTAAAAACAAATTTAAAAGCATCCTTAAAAGGCCTGTATGTGAAATAGTCTAAAAAATAATGATATTGTGTTATTATGTCAAAACATCTGGGAATATAATTATCTATGCAGGTAGGAAACTGTTAAAAAAAATAAAAAAAATAATTGATTTCCAAATGAAAAGTAAAACAATGTTTTATTTGAAAAGAATTTACCAGACTTTAGTAGATTTATTTTTTTTTTTAAATCCAATAATTGTCTTAGGAAAAGTAAAAAAGACTTAAATTTGATCAACTTGCCCAGTTATGACATTCTAAATGATATTGCAGTGACCAAAAATGCATTATTAACCCTTTCTTGCCAAACATTGATAATTTGAAATGAAATGTAGGACTCTAGTTAATTTAGCATCACTTTGAACGGAAAAAAAATTATATATATATCTGGAAATAAATTCAGGCACGAAACGGTTAAAATAATTATTCCTTTTCCCTTACTGGTAAGTTTTTCTTTCCTGAATAAAATGCATTTTTTTTATATTTAAACCTATTTTACCTATTTTATTAGGAGATTTGTTTTAAAAAAAAAATTTAAAAGTAGCAAAAATAAATGGAAATCTACTAATAGAAAATTACTAGATATTTTTCTGTAAGTTAATGTGGTTAAATATTAATTTAAACAGCGTGTCAGATAAACGTACTGGTTTCTGTCCGTCTGGCCCAGGTTCCGGTGTTGCAGGGGAATGCTCTGGATCACCATGAGGTCGTTAAAGTTGTGCTGGGCGGCCGCCGCTCCAATCGGCGCCCTCCCAGTCTGAGGAGTGATGACACATGAATCAGTGTAATTGTTAAGATGGGTAGGAGGTGCCAAAAATGACAGAAATGTTGAAGATTTTCAAGGACAGAAATAGCAGCAGAATAGCCCACAAGGTTATTGATACACATAGATAAAAGTGGTTATTCATCATGCAGTAAAGTCCCCCAAATCACCACTAAAAACGGATCAGCTACCAAAAAAATGAATTTAAATAAAAAAATATTGCAGTTAATTCAAGGAATAAAATGTTAAGCTGCTAATCAAAATAGCATGTTTTCTAAAAAATAAAAAAGAGCCTCTACAGACTCTATTTTGACTCCAAGTGAGAGTTACATACAGTGGAAGGCCTTTTCTGCTTTTTGGATTTCCATCTGGACTTTTGCTTTGAGCCCCTCGCCTCTGTGTTCTTTAGGGAGGGGTGGGCAAAGAAAGACAAAGAGAGTGGAGAGATACGCACATTTGAAGGACAACAGAATGATACAGAGAAGAAAAGAGAAGGACAAAAACAGAGAGAAACATTGAGGAGATGAAGGGCAGAGAGGGAAAGGAAGGAAAACAGTGATATACAGGTTAATGAGTCAAAGAACAGAGACTGAAGAGAAGAACAGGCCATAACAATAAAACATACCTGATATAATATTCATTATATCTGGTTTTTAAGCTCATATTTGTTTTTATGTTACATTATTTGTTTAAATTCATTGCAGCTCTAAACTAGGAAGCATTTTTACAAATTCCTTTAAGATCCACTCTGATCAAAATGGTGATTTTGTGTCATTTTTCTCATGATAAAAGTCAAATATAAAGAAAATTAAGCTTAAAACTGCATTTCCAAGTATTTCTTTATTCAAATAATCAGATGAAAAAAATGTGGTTTAAAAAAGCCTGCAGTTGTGACATAGAAGCTACTAGGCTGGGTTAAAAAATTGATTAATCGATTTGAATCGATATAAGCTTAATAGATCAAGGAGCATAGGACGGCTAATGCTAACACTCGGTCGACCTAACGTACATCGTTGACTAAATGAACATCTTTATAAACTCACAGGCAGGAATTTTCCAAACTCTTTTAAGGAAATATTTTTAAAGTAACAATTTGTGGTTTAAAACATAGTTTATTTTCACATACTGTTGTCTTCTTCTTCTGGAATAAAGTATACTGCTATAGCGCGATCGCCACCTAGTGGTCAAACTGAAGTGAGGGAGGGCTTACTCTGCGACAAGTCAGAGGTGAATTCTAATGAACAACTAAAACTATGCAGAAAATGTCGACTTTTTCTTTTTTTTATTTTGGCTAAAAACAGCATAATAATAACTAAAAGAACACTGGAAACGCTTTGAAAATAGATCAAAAGATGATCAGAGTGGGACCTTAAAGATAAAAATATGTTTCAAGAGTTAAAGTCTCCCAGCTGTCCTTCAGGTTCTGCCTAAACCACTGACCTGGTACTGTGGACCAGCTGTAAAGGGCGTCATCCGGCTTTGACCCAGTTTGGGTAGCGTCGTGGACAGAGCGGACATCAGCAGCAAAGCATCCTGGGAGTCTGGCTGTGCAAGGCTAACGCTTCCAGAGATCGTTTCATCGTCTGGCCAGAAGACATTCATCAAAAATACGTCAAATGAAACGCAATTAAATAAGAGATGAGCTAAAGTAAGAAAAAAAAGGGACCGAAAAGCCTCACACGAGCAGTATTCCCAGTAGCTCTGGAGCAAGTCTTTCATCCAGCCCACCGCCTCCTGCCACACATCATCAAACAGCGAGTCCAGAACTGCCTGACGACGACCCTCGTGTGGCGAGACGGGAGGTAGACAGTGGTGCCTCTGGACCCACTCGGAGCAACCCTCCTGCCCCTCATCCCTTTTGAAGACACAATCATTTAACATAAATGTGCAACAAAAGAAGCTTAAAGCTCAAAAAAGTTACTTTAAAGTCAATAACTTACACATCCCTGCAATCAAAAGCCAGGAATTCCTCCATCAGACCCTCCACTTCAATCTCCTGGGGAGTTTCTGGACTTCTGAGGCTGCTACAGTCATGAGGAGGGTCATCGAGGTCTACTGAGCAGGACCTGATGAGAGGAGCTCTCCTGCCCTGAACGTTCAACCTTCAACCACCACAAAACAAAACCTTATTTTATGTCTTTTTAAAGGAAACTCACTGAAAATCCAGAACATTAATCCCAGGAAGCAGGAAAAAACTGGTCTAAATATGAAGTTACCATGTAGAGACTTTAATAGATGCTTTAAAGAAAATCTGTTCTAATATAAAACTAAATTACTAACAGTATTTGTTGAAGAGGCAAATCTAAAGAGCTTAAATCCATCTGGGAACCACTGAGGACCTGATTTGAACACTTACTCTGCCTCGTCCTCGTCTTTCTCTTTAGGCTTCACACGACCGTCTCTGCCAGTTGAAGGGCGGTCAGCCGGGGTGACTCCTCCTGGAGTGGCAAACCACTGGAAACCCTCATCCGTGGGATGCAGCAGCTGTTTCCCCAGAATCCTGAGCAACGCCAACAAAAAGAAGAGTAAGATAATGTTGTGTCCTACACAAGAGGGAGTGTTTTACAGCCGTTTCAGGTCAAACGTGAATTCCCAAAGTTGCTTTCTATGGAGCCCTGGACATGACATTCAAAGAAAAAAACTTCACTTTAAATTAATTTGTGGCCACAATTTTTTTTTTTTAAGCATAAATAAATATTTTATGGACACAAATTAGCATTTTATTTGCATTTTGTATGCAGAAAGAAATAATTTGTGTTCACAAATTAGCTTTATTTAAAGCACAAATCAGTTTTTTGTGGGTACAAACTGGTGTTTTCTGGGCAAAAATTTGCATTTTGTGAGCACAAATTAGCATTTTCTGAAAACAACTTAGTATTTTTTTAGCACAAATTAGAATTTTGTGAGGAAACCTTAGTATTTTGTGGACATAACTTAGTATTTTATGGTACAAATTAGCATTTTATTAGCATTTGTGCAAAAATGAGTAAATTGTGGGCATAGATTAGTACATTGTGCATACAAATAGTATTTTGTGGACACAAATTGGTATTTTAGTATCTTCACTTTCTGCTGTTAATTTGTGGCCACAAAATGCTAATTTCAGCAAACATCATGCTAATTTCTTCCCACAAAAAAATAGTTTGTGCACACAAATTCATATTTGTGGAACCAAGATGGCAACTTGGCATTTTATTTGCATTTTGTGCACGTACATAAATAATTTTTGTGCACAAATTATTGTTTTGTTAGCATTTTGAGGGACAAATTACACTTTTGTGGTCACAAATTAGTATTTTTTGGGCACAAATTAGCACGTTGTGCATAGAAATCAGCTTTTTATGGGCACAAATAGGCCTTTTTTTGTCACAGATTAGCATTTTCTTAGCATTTTGTGTGCACGAGTTAGTATTTTGTAGCCACAAATAAGCACAATGTGTGTTTAAATTAGTACTTTGTGCACATAAATTAGAATTCTTTGGGCACAACTTAGTATTTTGTGCGAACAAAGTAGTATTTTAGTTTCTTGAATTCCTGCTACTAATGTGTAGTCACAAAATATTAAGCGACCTATATCTTGCAAAATCAACTTTTTTGAGCTTTTAAGTTTATTATATTGTTGATTCCTCACTAAAAACAGCCCTTTGTAGTATTTAGATCCATTCACCCCTCATAGCCGAGGCTGGCTCTAGGTTGAGGTCATAAAATGGGCGGCAACCACAAAGAGTTAAAGGCGGAGCCTCAGATATCGTGATGAAAAAAAACTTGCGAAAATAACTCGTATGTCATAAAAAAAGGTTTTTTAATGTAAAAAAAATGATTTATATGGATATAATTTACTCTAATAGGTTTAAGAATTGCATTTTAATTTGATTACACAAAATGCTAATTTGTGGCCAGAAATTATAAATTTATAATTTAGTGTTTTTTTCTGAATGTCATGCCCCGAGCTCCATAGTTTCCACAGTGATTTGCTAAAAGGAAAGAAATTAGGATAGCATACCGGAGATGTGGAAAACGCGAAGTCCACTGCTGGCATTCCTCCATGAGGCCGGGAAGAATCCCCGATCCGCTCCCTCTTCCCTCGTACAGCTCTCTGTCGATCTCCTCGAACATTTGCTGCACCTGCCGCGACGCTGCTTTGTCAAACTCCTGAAGTCACACACAAGTTTCCCAAAGAAAAACTGTTATTTTCTATTCCCTCGTTACAATTTATTTGATGTATTTATCTAAAGAAAAAAAAAAAGGTGAAAATATGGTAGATATATCCTGGAAAAGTTTAGAAGAAACATGCTGTTGCTTTGTGTTTACACATTTTCTAAAAGGGAATCAACTATAAAATTAACTATTAAATATAAACATGAAATCAGTGTTTTATGATTAAATAATCAAATGTTAAGACATTCTATATCCAAATGGAAAAGAATGTCTTCTATAACAATCAGTAAAGCTGACTTACATCGTAACCCCAGGAGAAAACCGAGCTCCTCTCTGTAGAGACGCCCGTCCCTGTGCAGCTGTGGATCCCGGACCAGGACTGGTTGGAGTCCACGGGAATGATGGTGGGACAGTCGGAGCGTCCTGAAGCTCCAGAGGTCTGTGAGCTAAACCGAAAAACAAGCAGGTTACAGAAGATCTGTTGAAGGTTAATTGTGCAAATTTAGTCTGTGTTTTTATTTTTGATATGTGACTTAGAATATAACGGCTAAATAATATATTTTAACATCAAAGCAACTCTGCAAAACCCCAACTGTGGCTAGGATAGGCTCCAGCAACCCTGTGACTTTGCAAGAGATTAAACAGGTTTGGAAAATGGATGGATGGATTTCAAAGCAATTTGTTATATATGTTTAGAGAAGGGGAACTGACTACTCTAAAGAGCTGTCTCATTATTTATTCTTTTAGGAGCGTGTGATAATGTGACATTAATGAACTTGCCTCTGGGTGTCACATAGCAAGAACTCTGATAACCATCTATCTGCTTAATGGTGCAGGGTTACAAGACACAAAAAATGTGTCTATGATTTCTACTAATTGCAAAAAAAATGCTATTCTTTGTTTTAAGGGGTGAAGGTTTCTGTCAGGTTTGTTGGACTGGTTACCTGTTGTGTGCAGAGCCAGATCCCTGAAGGTCATGGAGGAAGCGCGGGGGAGTTTGGATGTCTTCTTCCGGGAGAGGGTGGTGATCGAGGCTACTTCGAGACAACCCACGACTGCACAGAAGACACGTGGATAAAATTTACACTTAACATTCAAACATAAATGGGGTGAGCCTTTCACATTTTGTACAGCTTCAAACTGGCAGTATAGTATTTCAAAATTGAAGATGGAATGTTTTACAAAAGCTAATGGAAAATACTATGCACTTATTCACATAAACCAGCAATCTTTAACACTAATTTGGTCCAGTTTCTTAGAGCCAAAAAAAAAAAAAAAAACAAGAGCCACTAGTCCTACTTCACCATTTGACAAAAAACAAAACAAATAAAAAAATAAAAAATAAAAAAACAGTTTTTGTGGAACATTAGTCCATTTGGCTACAAAATAAACCTTTTAAAATTCAAAATAATTGAAATATAAGAGTAATATATTTCACTATTTTGACTTATTTCACTTTTTACTGCAGCACATGCAAGTTCTTTTCAAAATAAAATACACTCTTTGTCAAATAAGATCCTCTTGGTGCATCAGATAAAATTATGTACTTTAAGAACTTTGCCTCTGAGCAACAACTAGACACTAAAAATGAGAATATGTCATTTAAGGCTTAATTGAGTGGCAAGAAAGGCACTTTAAATAAATAAAATGGATAAATAAATCACTCAGACAACAGATTCAACCTTTTACCATCAGTTTGCTCAGTTATCTGATATGCTAAAAATCCAAACAAATATGACAAAGCATGATTAAATAAAACAAATTAATTATTTATTCAAATCACTGGACTTTTTTTCCAAAATAAAAAAATAAAATCCACAATGGAGGGACAAAAGAGTTACATGTGACCCTACAGCCTCATATTGCTGACCCTTGGATTAACCAATATGTCATAACATTTTTGCGTTGAGGAATACTAACAGTGATCTTTAGTTCATTTTGAATATCATTGATAACCTTTGGCCAAATAAATAAATAAAACTTTACTCTAAAAGTATTGATCATCCCTTTATTCAAGGGTATCATCTGGCTCTGTCACAGCTGATATAATCCAAATGTAATTTTTGATAATTTTTTTATCTAAATAAAAATGTAGATTTTTTTTCTCCAACAACTTATGATTATAAAGTCTTTTTCTGTTGTTGTTGCAGGAGTTTATATGTTATCAGTCCTCCAGGCAGAGCATACAACATAAATATGAAACATATGAGAAGAAAAACCTTAAATTCAACCTTTGTTTTGATCTTAGTACTCACATTTCAAGTTTATGCGACACGGGTCTCCTGCTGTATCGTGAAATCATTCTCCTTGTATCTCCGTTTTAAAGGCTAAATCCATCATCTCTGATTCCTTCCCGCCTCTGCTCCCTAGGATCTTATGGATAAAGCTAACATTTCAAGCACAACATTTTTTCTGATATAAATCCACGGAGATGAGACAGAACAATTTCAGGGACAGATGCTAACGATCCATTTAGCTTCATAAATGCTAAACATGAGCTAACCGGGATGAACCATGATGAACAAGGCTACAACAAAGTCCTTTAGAGTTAATCATCGTTAGACGAATGTTAAAATAACACACACGAACCATCTAAAAGCTTTGTGTGCGCGCCATAATTTAGCATAATTGTTTGATTATTTTGTTTTTGCCATTAAATAACTAAATGCTAGCACTAGCTAAACCTATGGCAACAATAACGCCGCTGTCATGGATACCAATTGTGGTGAACTCGGTATTTGATGGGAAATGGAGTTGAATTTAACCAACCGTATCCTAAAATCAACGAGTCTCATACTTTAATTCCCAGCATGCACTGCAACTGGTGGTTTGTACGATAAGAAAAAGCTTCCGTTGAGTTTAGTAAATGGTTGAATTGACACACCCCAAAAAACTTACTTTAGACTTTAATGTTGCCTTATATTTTTTTTATAAGTTTATTTTTTTTTCTTATTACTTTTTTTAATCTAGGGGGTGTTTACTGGCATGTTTTTAAATAAAGCGGAACTTAAAGACTGGAAAGGGAACCTTGTTGTAGGGAGTAGTCGGCTTGTAATCACCGTCGGATCAATCAGTTACATCGTGGATACGTCGTTTGTAAACATGATTAAATAGTTTCTGTGTCACTAATTTTTATTTCTGCTATATCCACGTAATTATAGTAACACAAGGTAAGCTGAAACTTAAAGTCTGTTTTTACAAATGACGCCATTACGTAATTATAGCTTTTAGCTAGCTGTAAACATACTAGCTGCATTTCAACAAATGTCATTTTTGAAAAGGTACCTTTCTTTTAAAAAAAAAAAATTCGTATATCGTTATTTATATTTTATTTTATAATTTATTAGAGGAAAAAAAGAACGTTTGGAGTTGAAATTAGGAAAAAAATCATATTAGTACACTTAGTTGTTACTAAATGAGAAAACTGTTATGCAATAGGACAAATTATGACCTTTTATCACACACTTTTCATAGTTTGTTCTGTATTTTCCACAGATTACGGGCAAAAGAAAAGGAATAAAACAGAAATGGACCCATTACAACAAAGAGTACTTCAGGATGATATGGTCCAGTACAAAATCTTCTTACTACCTACAACTCCTCAGCAGAACGAACAACAACTGAAGCAGTTGCTTGGAGACATTTTGGCAAAGTTTGCCCCCTTGTTGGTTGATTATATTTGGCAAAATCAACCATTCAATCTCCAGTATCGTCCCTCTAAAGGTAAAGTTTGTTATATGTTCTTCCCACTTTAACTAACTATTAACTTTTGCATTTTCTGTTTGCAAGCAGGAGACATCCCATCTCACCTCGGAGGGATCACTCAGTTTGGAGACAACGTTGAAGACGAGTGGTTCATTGTTTACCTCCTGCAGCAGATCACAAAGACTTTCCCAGAGCTGGTTGTCAGGTGAACAGCATATTTTTGGGGTTATGTTTCCTTCATTTAAACTAATTCTTGCTTACATCACTTGTGTTTTCTTTTACTTTTCTTCCAAACATCATTATTTCTCTTTGATGTGTGAGCAGAGTGGAAGACAACGACGGCGAATTTATTCTCATCGAAGTTGCAGATTATCTTCCCAAATGGTTGAGCCCAGATACAAGCGAAAACAGGGTGAGTCAGGCACGCAAAATGGCAATTATTGTGTTTTAAATCATATTCCTATACTTTTAAAGTTTTTATTAATGTCTTTTGAAAGGCGATTGTGGACGGATTACTTTCGTAAAGACTTTTGATCAGGTTAATTGTCTAAAATTAGTAGAACCAGACAAACAAAGTAAAAAAACAAAAAAGACAGAAATAATTGAAATGACAAAATAGGGATGGACATATCACTTGGTATCACCAATACCAACAAATATATATAATTCAATTTCGCCTACTTTTTAAGTAGTAAAATGTATTTTTTAGTCGTTTTAGTTTTTATCTCTTGACGTATCCCTGCTGCTTTATAAGGAAACAGCTTTTTTCTCTTTATACAGATTGATTCTGTCAATTCAAATCAAACTTTATTTATAAAACACATTTTATACATATTTGACACAGAGTGCTTTACAAAATAAAAGCATTTTTCATGTAAAAAAACAAAACAAAGACATTTACACATGAAAAAATGGCATCACACACATAATTCCTACAATATAATGAAACATAAAATGAGACTTAAATAATGCAAAGTAGAAATATTGTTAATTTAGTTCTGATTTAGTTATCAATCTTAAAATTGTGTAAGAAATTTAGTTCTTGTTTTTAATTTTTAATTAACTCGGAGAAAGTATGATGCAATAAATCCCTCTTTCTGAGTACAATTTCTTCAAAAACCAACTGAAGTTAAAGTATAACTTGTTACTACCCACCTTCACTTGTTTTAGTCCTTTTTTTTCCAAAATGTTTTGCAGGTTTTTCTCTTTAGGGGAGAGTTGCACATCATTCCTCGCCCTTCCAAATCGAGTTCTGTGGGCTTCCCGCGTAATGTGGTCCCCAGTGTGGAGCAGGCTCTCACACTTCTCTCTGATCACTCAGAAGCTTGTCAAGCAAGCCCAGAGATACGTTCAGCCCTGAGGAAAAGACTCGAGGGGTAAGACACTTTAAAAACAAAAAAAACGTCTTAATTTTTCTGTGTTGCGTTGTGCTATTATTGGTTAAATAATGTGAGAGTCTAAAGATAAAAAAAAATGAGTAAAATGTATAAATATTTTTTGCATAATGAATAAAATCCTATTAAATGATTAGATGTCAAAATAAAAGCCTTTGCTTCTCTGCAGGTTCCCAGAGAAGATAAAAAGTGGCCTCCACCGCGCTCACTGCTTCATACCTGCCGGAATCGCCACCGTGCTGACGCATCGTCCTGACCTGGTGGCGCCTGCAGTGTCGGCGTTTTATTTCAGAGATCCAGTCGACCTGCAGGCATGTCGGAGCTTCAAGACGTTTCACCCTGACAGCAGAGTCCTCACTCTGGTAATGAAAATCCAAAAACATTTTTGTACCATTTTAAAAGGCCTATGCCATGCAGAATCAACTTTTTGAGGTTTTAAGTGTATTTTAATGTTCATTCCTCACTATAAACAACCCAAAACGGTGTTTTGATCCATTCATGCACTTCTGAGTATTTCTCTAAAAACCTGCACTCTGAGCACCAGCCCCTCCCATCATTCAAACTTGAGCCGGTTCTTACGAGCTGATGTCACAGATTGAGAACAGCCCCTTTCAGGAAGAGTCTGCTCTGCCAGAACCGCCCCCTATGCTAACACAAATACCCAGTTTCTCCACTCAGATAGCAGCGATCGGTCGATAACTTTGCCGCTCAGCTAGCGGTGCTCAGCCGCTAAATTCACTGCTCAGCTAGCAAGGATCAGCCACTAACATTTCCGTTCAGCTACCACCTCCGCCACCCAGATAGCAGTGATCAGCCGTTCAGCTAGCGGTGATCAGCTGCTAACTTTGATGCTCGTTTAATGGTGCTCAGCTGCTAACTTTCCCGCTCAGCTAGCAGGAATTAGCTACTAACTTTGCCACTGAGCTGGTGGTGCTTAGCCGCTCAGCTAGCGGTGCTCAACTGCTAACTTTGCTGCTCAGCTAGCAAGGATCAGCCGCTAACTTTTCCCCTCAGCTACCAGTGCTCAGCTGCCACCTCCGCCACTCAGCTAGTGGTGATCAGCCACTAACTTCACTGCTCAATTAGCAGCGCTCAACTGCTAACTTTGTCGCTTAGCTAGCGGTGATCAGCCGCTAACATTTTCCCTCAGCTGCCAGTGCTCAGCTGCCACCTCCGCCACTCATCTAGCGGTGCTCAGCCGCTAACTTCCCCGCTCACCAAGAAGGGATCAGCTGCTAACACCCCCACTGAGCTAGTGGTGCTTAGCCGCTCAGCTAGCTGTGATCAGCCGCTAACTTCACTGCTCAGTTAGGGGCGCTCAACTGCTAACTTTGCTGCTCAGCTAGCGGTGATCAGCCGCTAACTCCGCCACTCAGCCACTATCTTGCCACTACCAGTGTTGATGGCCAGGGCTACTAAAAGCAGATATACAGTATGCACATCCATCTACACAAAAGTTGGGATGTTGTTAGTTTATATGGGTGAACTCAGACCAGCTCTATGATGAATTCATGAAATGGGTGGAGCCTCAGAGATCGAGGCGCCTCACTTCCAGGTGGATAATCTCATTAAAATAACTCATATTTTCTAAATCATGTGTTCTTTACTGTACCAAAGGTAATATATGATCATATACATGGATATAGTTTACTCTGAAAGACTCAAAAAGCATGGTATAGAGTGGACCCTTTGATATTATAAACTCATTACATCTGTGACATCTCTCCTCTAAGATCAACCTATTGACTTTTCCAGGTTATGTTTACACGCTGCCTGTACGCTCAGCTGCAGCAGCAGCAGTTCACTCCAGATCGAAGGAGTGGCTTTAACCTTCCGCCGCGCTCTCATCCTCACTACAAAGCCCATGAGCTTGGCATGAAACTGGTTAGTCCTTTATTTGTCTTCATCTTCCCATCATTCTGTTGCTCTGCTTTTCTGTGTAACACGAAGCCTCGTGTCTATGTTCACTTTCAGGCTCACGGCTTTGAGATTTTGTGCTCCAGGTGCCGACTTCCTTCTGCAGAGCCCGACGCCGCCGTCAGTTGTAACCCTCAGTGGAAAAGTTTTATGAAAAGCCTCCAAAAGAACGACTACTTCAGGGTTGGTTAAGCATTTGTAGAGATAGTTGGTTTATTCAGTGCTTTTAATGATTTGTTTAATTGATTTTACACATCCAGGGGGAGTTGGAGGGTTCGGCCCGTTACAAAGAACTTTTAAGATCAGCAGAAATTTTCTTCAAACAATCCGTTGCTTCAAAATCAAGGTGAGTTGTGTGCACGACACCTGCAGCTTCCTTTAATTTGCATAAAAAGCAATCTTTAGTGTTTTTATGCATCTAGAAGAGGCTTGATTGGGCTGGAATCAGCAGACTTTACTGCTTTTTACTTGTTTCTTGTGACCGCCAGAGTCCAACAATGGAAGAGGCCTAGTTTTAGATGTTAGATTTGTACATTATTTAATGAAACATACCTGAAAGCCAAACGTATCAGTCTGAACACGCCTGCTGTGTGTTTTCTCAGCGTTCTCTCTCCCGGGGAGGAAGTTCTCCAGGTGCTGCACAGCTGTGGACCCATTAACGTGGAGGAGCTGAAAAAACTTGAGTCACAGCTCCCTCTAGAGGACAGTGAGTAGAACTTCCCTTAAATCTGTATTTTAAATTCCAAGTTTGATTCATTACAAGTTAAAAAAAAAGCTAACATTATGAATTTACTAAATCGTTTAATTAAAAAAATATTAATTTAGAGAATTTTCTAAAATGTATTATAATATGGCGTCCATGTTTAAGTAGATGGGCCATATTTCTGTATTGTGGTAACAAAAAAAAATGTAAATTCTAATTTTATTATGTAATTTTGAAATATATTATATTTAAATTTATGATTTATAAACATTTGTGGCAGAAAAATTACTTTTATTCCGCACTACTCAGTAATATTTCAGTTTTCATTATAAAACAGTTGTAGGGAGAATGTATTTGCCTATTTTAGCCACTAGAGGGAGCCGTTTGTACATCAACCCATCAGAATGACTGGAAAAATACATGTTTGTTGTTCAACTTAGAATTCTTGTCAATAAATATGCTCCAATATATGTATATATTCTAAAAAGTGTGAATTCCTCTCTTTATGTGCCGCCGTTCATTCAGGCGACAGCTGGCTCGATATAACCGCTCAGGGTTTGGAGCAGCTGCTGCAGGAGAGAAGTGGAGGAAGAATGGATGTTGGCGGAGCTTTTAGCTCCATCAAACGGCCGGAGAACTCAAGTGATGCAGCGGAAGAAAACACGGAGGTGAAGGGAATCGAGGAGGAGGACGACAGCACGTACAGCCTGGTGGCGGTCAGTCAAGGGATTAAGGACTTCTTCAACTCCATGTCCTCACATGAGGGAGCTGAACTGCCTTGGTGAGACAAGTGCAGGACCACCCCCTTTTTTGTTTTTTAGTCTCATGCATGTTCATGAAATCCTTTTTTTCCCTTGTGGTTTAAATAAATAAATTCTTAATTAATGCATATCCTTTCTTCAGAGACTTTTAGTTACGCCTCCTATTTTCTTCTATTCAGGAGCCGTCCATCCCAACCTTTTCGATTTGACCCAGACTCCATGGTCAGCGCGCTCGACCAGCTGCTAGGTTTGTAGAAGCGTATCTATGGAGAGAAAATAGACTCTTTCAATTCTCGATTTGTAACTCATACAATACAACTGTGCACACTTGGAATTGTGAACCACATTTACGCACAAATTAGATCTTTTCATGTCTCCAAGATCCGTGTGTAAATGGTGCGTTTAAATGCTGCTAGAATGCTGGGTTATCGGAGTTTTCTTATCAAACGCTTTGAACTTTGATTGTGAATAATATCTGGTGAAAACTTGACATTCTCCCTCTTTATCAAACAGATATGCCCAAAATTAATATAAAAAAAGTCTAAATATGCGTTTTTTTAAAACTCTAAAGCCCATGTGTCAAAGTCAAAGCCCTCCAGATAACTTTATTTTATTGTTATTTCTGGCCCGTTGTAATATAACTTGTATAATTTTGACAAAATATATTTCTATGGAGAGTAAAATATTGAAAGTTATTTAAGGTTTAAGTTGATTTATTCTGGAAAAATATTCCTGCCTTTTTGATTATTTTTAATTGTGTTAAAAAGTTAGTTTTAAAGTTTTAAAAATTGGCATTCTTCTAGCTTTTTAGACTATTTTGGCATTTACCACGATTTCTTTAGGGTGTTTTGGAGTTCAGCTAATATTTCAGCTACATGCTAGCTGTTTGGGTAAATTTAGGCTTTTCTTTTAAAGTTTCTTTTTAGATTGTTTTGGAGTTAGGCTAACATTTACACGCTAGCTGTTTTGGCTGATTTAGGTTTTGTTTCAGTTTTTTATGGACCTTTTAAAATTAGTCTATTTTTTCAGTTACATGCTAGCTTTTTGGCTAGTCTAAGTTTTTTTTTTTGTTTGTTTTTTGGCTAATTTGCCATATAGATAATACTTTAGCTGACTATTAGCTCCAGCACTTTCAGCTATTATCTTCAACGTTTTAGCTATCAACTTTAGCGTCTTCAGCTATTAGCATTAGCATCCTCAGCAGCCAAATTCAGCTTACAGCATTCACACTTGCATTATCGCAGGTGACGCGAAATATCTAGTTCATGATTATGTTAAAAAGTTACTTCAAAGTTTTAAAAATGTAGTTTTAGATCATTGAGTACATTTTTATGTTGTTCGGCTTACAACCTCAGGTTTGTTTTGAATTTTGTCCCCTTGTGCGACTGAGTTTGACAAGCCTGCTCTAAAGTGTTTTGTGCTTATTTTTTAAAGATTTGTATGTGTAGTTAGTTTAAAGCTGCTGTAATTTTAAGTAGTTTGTTTGTAAATTATATTTTGTAGTTTTTTAAATATATTTTATTTTCAAGTTTAAGTGAACAAATGCTATAAAATATGGAGACAAACAAAATTGGGGGAAAAAAACAGGAGAAAAATAAAATTAATTAAATTAATATGAGCTAAAATGATTATTATTGATTTAAAAGTACATAAATATATAAGGAAAAATGGAAAACGTATATGATCTCTGCCAGCCAATTCTCAAAGGAGGGAGGAGTTGTTGATTTCCACTTTAGAAGGATACGTTTTTTGACCGTATTTTGTTATTTTTGTACACACAGTTACACACAAAATGAATTGTTGAGTTACAAATCAATTTTTCTCTCCATACATGTCTGACTTTTAAACTCCTATTAAAATGTTGGCCTTCAACTTTTAGGAAACAAAGACAAAGAACTAGATTCAGATGATCTGGAGGACGACGATGATGAGGATGTTGACCACGATGAAGAAGAAGAGAATGAGGAAAGCTCGTCTGATCACGCAGAGATGAGCGGGCCGGAAACTATTAACAGCATTAAAAAATACATGGACCAAATGGATGAGGAGCTGATGAGCACGAACGTTGGACAAAGCTTCAGTCAAACAGTAAATCCTATCCTTAAAAACACGTTTCAAGCACAATAATGACAAATATTCATAATAATCAAACTTTTTCTGTGATTTACTTTTGTAGAAATTAAGCGAGCCGAGCTCCGAGAACGCCGCCCCTCATTCTCCAGAAGGCGGAGCTTCAGAAGAGGATTTCCAGCCTTTAAATTTGGATGTCAATCTGATGGCGAACCTGCTGGAGTCTCTCAGCTGTCAGGCTGGGCTGGCTGGACCCGCCTCCAACCTGCTGCAGAGCCTCGGCGTACACCTGCCTGCTAACTCGGACCCGTCTTAGACAGCAGGTGACGGTCAGAAGAAAGGAAATTAGATCAGCTGATGATCAGGCTAAAGGGTCACATTGCAGTGATGATCATTTCTGAAGAATCTTTTCTCACATTTAATGTTAAATGTTCTTCAAAATGTGTTGTTTCCTCCTGGAAATGCAGATTTTGTGACTATTTTATTCCTAAATAAAAATAAAATTTTTGTATATAAATCTATGTTTGTCTTGGGATTCAAACTTTCTCAAGTAATAAGGAAAAGTGAGTGAAAGAGGCTGTTTATCTTTCTTCACACACATTAATATCTCCTCTGGGTTATAATTCTTATTATCTTGTGAACTGATTGTTTTATATCTACTCTCTGACACAACAATATTATATGCCTCCCTTCTCTGATTGGTTAACTTGAGTGCAAGAGAACACTTTGGGCTTATTAATTAACCGTTTAGAGCGTGAGTCTTTGACCTTTTTCTGCAACTTTTCCGGCTTAGATAATTCCATAACTAAAAGAACAGAACTGTTCCAGGGAAACGGCAGCTTGGATAAGCAAAGCGGTGGCAGTTTAAGATTCGTAATCCCACATAAGATTAGAGTTTTGCAGCTTTTTGAGAAACTATGCCCCCTTTGTGACCACTGCAAGTCACAGTGGGAATATTATCAGTGAAGAAAAAAAGTAAAATCTACTTTCTTTGGAGATACTTCTTTGTTTGGAACGCTACATTGAAAACCTCTAGCTAAACATAAATTTGTGCAAATCCAAAAGAATGATGATGTAGTGAGTTATTTATTAATCTTCTGTCAAAAATGAATTTACAATAACTTTCTACGAGGTAAATTACTTTTATAATCTGCAGTGCAGTATATGGTTTACAGCCACATTTTTTCAGCAGACTCCTGGCTGGTTAAAGATCTCCCTGATTGGGCCAAAATTGACCCATTTATAATGGTCAGTTTAGACTCGAACATAATCCACTGCTGATTGCGTCTAAACACTCTTTGGAAACAAGAAACCAAAGCCAACAATATACTTTGGAAGCATATTTAAAATTCAAAATTAAAATTCATTCTGTTTTTGTGAAGCTTGCAACTTAAATATAACAATATGTGTGTACTATCCATTCTGGTCTGCTTGTCATAATTCCTCAAAAAAAAGTTATCCAGGCTCAAACCAATTAAAAAAAAATAATTTTAATATTTGAAACAAATTTTATTATATTTATATGTAAATACCGTGCATGTATTTTTATGAATGTGCTTCTGCAGTGGAAAAAATAAACTGCATCCACTGTTGACTGGGTCTAAACATTATTTGGTAACAAGAAACAACCATCAAAGCCAATAATATACATCTGTGCGAGTGAAAACAGTAGTCATAAAAACGTTTTAACATAAATTAGTTTATTAGATGCTTGTAGATGATATTTACTGCAGAAGAGTTACACATATTTTTAATTTTTTTACACATTCAATAGACAGCAGTCTCACTCTTCCCCCACTATAAGCCCCTTTCCTCTAACGTGAGAGTCATTCAAGGGCAACCCTACCAAACTGGTTAAAAATTCACTTAAATTAGTTTAAATATTTTTTAACACTGATAAGTAAAAAAAAGTCATAGTTTGAGTCCAACAGTCTGTGTCAAGTGCAAACAACACGTACCTCGGTTTCCCTCCTCATCTGAAAAAACACAATTCAGATTCATTCAAGGCAAACGTCAACAGTGAGGGGTCAGAAACCACTCGCTAGATGAAAAAAGTGGGACTTTGGTCCCTTAAATACTGCAATTATGACTCGGAGGACTAAACATTTGCTGCTAAAGAGAGCACTTCATTTTGCAACTAGAAATATGGCATTACCTGTCATAAGTATGAATGCTGTAAGCTGAATGTGGCTGCTGAAGATGCTATCAGATAGGTAAAAATGCTGAAAGTGCTGAAGCCGAAAGCTTGCTAAAATATTAGCTAAATACCAAATTATCGCCTGGGGAAAAAATGGAAAAATGTCTAATTTTGCCAAAACAGCTAGCGTAATGCTAAGATATTAGCTAAACTCCAAATTATCATAAAAAACTGGGAAAAAAATGTCTTGTTTTCTCAAAACAGCTAGCATAATATTAAAATATTAGCTGAACCCCAAAATAGCATAAAAAACTAGGGGAAAAAAATTAAATGAGCCAAAGAACAGCTAGCATGTTTCTAAAATATTAGCTAAACTCCAAATTAGCTAAAACGAAGAAAAAAACTGTCATTTTGCCAAAACAGCTAGCATGTTGCTAAAATATTAGCTAAACTCCAAATTACCCCCCCTCCTAAAAAAAAAAAAAACTGGGAAAAAATGTCTTATTTTGTCAAAACAGCTAGCATAATCCACAAATATTAGCGGAACCACAAAATAGTCTTAAAAAACTGGGGGAAAAAATTAGCTAACAACAGCTAGCATGTTTCTAAAATATTAGCTACATTCCAAATTAGCTAAAAAGAAGAAAAAACTGGAAACATATTTAAATTAGCCAAAACAGCTAGCATAATGCAAAAATATTAGCTAAACTCCAAATTAGCTTAAAAACATGGAAACATTTCTAAATAAGCAGCTAACATAATGCTAACATATTAGCTAAACTCCAAATTATCCTAAAAAACTGGGAAAAAAAGTATTTTATTTTGCCAAAACAGCTAGCATAATGCTAAAATATTAGCTAAACTCCAAATTAGCTTAAAAACATGGAAACATTTGTAAATAAACGGCTAACATAATGCTAAAATATTCGCTAAACTCCAAATTATCCTAAAAAACTGGGAAAAAAAAGTGTTTTATTTTGCCAAAACAGCTAGCATAATGCTTAAATATTAGCCAAACCCTAAATATCCTAAAAAATGGAACAATCAAGAAAGTGGCGGGGACATGGAAGTCTGGGCATCTTCAGCCTGGTCCAGGTTGAGCAGAAGAAGATGAATGGGTGGCGTTAGAGAGTTGAAAACAACCTATGACCTCTGTGACGATAAGCACAGATAAAGAGAGCTGCAGGAGTCAGCGATTAGGGTAAAAACTGACGTAATACTGTCTAATACTTCTTGGAGGTTGTTCGTATTTGATTTCAACAACTGAGTATTGGTTTACCTCTGCCTCCTATTGCTTTGACCCCCTTCTAAAATAAGTAAATCTTATTGTTTTCTTTAAAGCTTTAGACATACGTTTTATAAGATGCAAGATAACAGTAATGACTATCTCTTACAACAAAGTAGTTAAATGTATGGCTAATTATTGCCTATGCCTGTTGTAGTGGAAAAAAAGGTTCAACTTTTTACCAGATTTGCCGGAATGCCTCTTTAGGAAACGTTGATGGATGTGCGGGCAGCTTAGAAGCAGCAGAGTGTGGTGGTGAATCTACAGAAGCTGTAACAGAGGCTGGATGATTTGTCGAGTCGAGTAAAGCAGCGCCGCGGCAAGCGGCGAGACGCACAGAGCGGACATGCCGACCATGAAGTTGAGCACCATTCCCAGCAGGATAATGGCCAGCAGATATCCGTGGAAGAGCAGGCTGTGCCAGCTGCTCTGGCTCAACACCTGCCAGGGGTTGTCCGGGTGCAGCAGCCACAGGAAACCCAGCAGCCAACTCTGGTTGACCATCTGGGTGTGGTAGATGTCAATAGCCGAGGCTTGGGTGTCCGGATGGCGGTGGCGCTCCGCTTCAGATACTTTGGTCAAGCTAATAAGAGAGATGCTGTGAAGAATCAAAGCCAGAGGTGCGTAGATGTACTCCAGAGGCTCAACACCTTGAAGACCTTTGGATGCTGTGGAGATACAAAAAACAAATTTTTTGACAAGAAGTGAGAGAATTTGCTCATAAAAACATACAAGTTTACCTGTGATGACAATAACCATCCCACTTATAATGGAAATCAGAGCAGAGGAGTGGAGAGACGGCGGCGACCTCAACTTCAGGATGAAGCTAAGGGCTAAAGTCACTAAGGGCAGGAGAGGGACTGTTACGAGGAAGAGGGTGGCGCTGGAGCTGCTGGCTTTGGCCCACATGGTCAGCACAGCCTGAACGCTGTTGCAGATGGCAGGAAGCAGCAGCCGCTCACCCAGCGACCTGGAGTAACCTTTGAGAACCACAAGGTTCAGGGCATGGAGGAGGTTCAGGAATAAGAGAGAAACCAGAACCTGGGAAAAGGACGACAAACTGGATTTTCTTCATTGATTAAAAAATAAGAATGTTTTAGAGACACAGAATGTGTTAAAAAAAATATGAAGCCCCTAAAGGGACATTGAAGAAAAAAAGAAAAAAAAAAGTTTAATTTTTTTTTCTTCTAAAAATAGAAATAAAAAAAAATCTGGTTACCAAACAGTAATTGGTGCACCACAATTATTAACCAGAAAAATAAACATTTTACCCTCAATTTTTAGAAGAAAAAATTTCATTTACTATCTGGTGCGCACCAGTTAGTACACAGAAAAAAAAATGTAACTTCAATTTGCAGAAAAATATTTTTTTTAGTTACTATCTTGTGTGCACCAGTTAACAACCAGAAAAAGATTTTTTTTCTTCAATTTTTAGTAAAATATCTATTTTTTCCGTTGCTATTTGGTGTGCACCAGCTACTATCTGGTATGCACATGAATGAAAAAAAATGTTTTACTTCAATTTTTAGATAAAAATGTTTTAACTTCAATTAAAAAAATCAGTTACTATCTGGTGTGCACCAGTTAGCTACCAGAAAAAAAATGTTTACTTTAATTTTTAGAATAAAAATGTGTTTTTTAGGTACTATCTGGTGTGTACTAGTTACTATCTAGTTCACACAAGTTACTATCTGGTGTGCACCAGCTAGTGACCAGAATGTTTTTTTAACTTAATTATTTTGGGGGAAAAAACTTCAGTTACTATCTGGTGTGCACCAGTTACTATCTGGTGTGCACCAGTTACTGTCTGGTGTGCACCAGTTACTGTCTGGTGTGCACCAGTTAACAACCAGAATAAAAAACTTCAATTTTTAGATAAAAATGTTTTCACTTCAATTAAAAAAAAATCTGTTACTATCTAGTGTGCACCAGTTAGCCACCAAAAAATTTTTTTTTCTTTAATTTTTAGAATAAAAATGTTTTGTTTTGTTTTTTTTAGGTACTATCTGGTGTGTACTAGTTACCATCTGGTTCACACAAGTTACTATCTGGTGTGCAACAGCTAGTGACCAGAACATTTTTTTAACTTAATTATTTTGGAAAAAAACTTTTCAGTTACTATCAGGTGTGCACCAGTTACTGTCTGGTGTGCACCAGTTACTATCGGGTGTGCACCAGTTACTATCGGGTGTGCACCAGTTAGCAACCAGAAAAAAACTTCAATTTTTAGGAAAAAAAAATTAACTTCAGTCTTTTTCTAAAAATTGAAGTTATTTTTTTTTCTCTTACTATTAGAGGAGCACCAGTTAGTAACCAGAAAAATATATATATATATATTTTTGATAGCAACTTCAAACGTTACCATCTGGTGTGCAGCAGTTACTATATGGTGCGCACCTGTTTGTAAACCAAAAAATAAGAAATGTAATTTAATTTTTAGAATTTTTTTTTAACTTCTAATTTTTAGAAAAACCTTTTTTAATATTTTCTTAGTTTTGATATTTCTTTAGGAGCGCCGTAAAAAAAATGATGTAAAATACAACGATTTTCTGACTTAAATCCCTATATGATTAATATTGCCAATAACTAGCACACATAAAACACTACTTTGTTCAGTCCAAAGGGTAGATAATGTTTTAGTTTTCTATTTATTATGTTGTCCACAGTTTAAATAATATACTGCTGTCATACATAGTCCTAAGGGCAGCCATTTAGTTAAACATCCATCATGCCTTGCTAATTCTTCTCGTACGATCCGCCTTACTGCTGCCTTCACGTTGATAAGCAGAGAAAAAACAAGCACATAAAACAATAAAAAATAATAACAATAAAGCTATTAATAATGCCCCCTTCCGTGACATAAACTAGGTCAGTAACCAAGATAAATAGCAGAAATGTGATAGCCGCCGTGCAGCAAACATTAATGCGGCATAAGCAAACAAGTCTGCAGAAAATTTGCTCTGTGTCAACAAACCAGGATGTAAATTTTTGTTTTGGGAAACTTTTTACTGTTGACTCACTTCCACCTCGTATATATTTTTTTTAATTTCATATGATAAAAAAAATAATTAAAAAGAGGCACTAACCTGGGCAAAGGAAAGAGCCACAGGATATGGGTAGTGGTACTGTGGGATGAAGATGCCCACGACAAAGTTTCGGAGTCGGTCAGCCAGGCCATAGACCAGCACCACCACCAGGCAGAAGGTGGGAATCAGGGGCTTCAGCGCATGGTTGGAAGACAAGCTCTTGACCAGCGAGACGCACCACCCTGCCCTCCATCTGCCTACGCTACAGAGGAGAAGTCACTCATTTAACAGCAGCAATAAAATGTTTCTGTGATTGTGCTGGATCTGCAAATTGCTTCACAGGTTCTCGGAAATAAAAAATGGGGGGATAAGAAGAAAAGAGATTACCTTTTCCCAGGAAGACATGGTATCATTCTGTGTAGGGTCTGCAGGCGTCTGTGATCTACAGCAAAAGCAGTAAACGATTGGACAACTTAATATGCAATTGAGGGTGACTTTAGTTAAAAAAATAAATAAAAAACAACTATAACATCGTGTGGCGAACTTGAAATTTTAAAACAAAATGACAAAATTGGCCTAAATTTGCAGACCTGACTGTTTTCTATGACCAACATTTCTCCAAAATGGACAAAAATCCACTTTTCCATGATAAAAAATCAAGCCCTACTTACCATAACTCCACGAAAGTTGCTTTTTTCCTCCCTTAAATAGTGTTTACAATTAGAAATACCATTAAAAACATCTAGGTAGTCCTGGTAATCCTTGTCCGTGACATTGTGTGTGTCTCCACAGAGTGTGAAGCTGCTGTGCGAGCGCCGGGCATTCACCTCATCTGCTGTGGACTTTGTCCTGGCTCTGTTTGTCATCATGTCACATGAAGCAATCTAACTGGACAAAAGTCTGTTCAAGCAAAATCCTCCACAGATATGCATCTGATGACACAATCAGGAGGAAGAATTTGATTTTGTGGGGATCTTTGACTTTAGAGCTTGACCTTTAGTAACAGGTTGTGTAATCACATTCTTTGTGTTTTGTTTTTTTTTTACATTCACACCTGATCGACACATTCCAGCTACCGAATGTCCCCTCCACACAGGATCAACTCAAAGGATAAAAGTCCCTGAAAACTCAAACAGGGGAAACGCCACGGCCTCTGATTAATCCACAGCTCCATGGCAACCGCCGTGTGTGCTAGCGAGAGGCAGCTCCCGTCCACGTGACCATAAATGGAGGCGACGGATCATGTGTGTACCCGAGGCACAAACACATTAAAATCAGGTTTCATTTACCCGACGATATTAATTCAACTGTACTTGCTCCATAAACTGACTGCGCTTTATTTAATCAACTAATTGGCTTATTATCTGCCTTGTTCTGGAGGCTGGTACATTATGTACCCGCGCATTAATTACAGATTATTAAAGATAAACAGTAGATGATTTGCTTGGCTGCACTTGCAAAATGTAATGAAGCAACACAACAACATGCTATGATAAATTCAGTGATCCTGCATAATAATAATTCATCCAGCTGGTCATGTTAAGCCTATTATTGATGAAAAATGTGACGAGTCTCTTGCTTTTTGGCAATATGTCTCATATTGATATTTTCAAACTATTAAAGACCCACTCTAATGAAAATCCTATTTTTAACATTTTCTTGCAGCATTTTCTCATGGTGGAGTACATAAATAAAGAAAAACAAATGTTAGGTATAGTTGTGAGGGCTGTAAGCTAGTGGGAGGGGGTGTAAACAAAGGGATGATGGGAAATAAAACTAAAGCTATGACTGAATTCCTTCCTTACACACTAATTTGTGCGCTATATAGTGTGTTTACCGTTTTTTAGTGTTGTCTGAATCTACAATACAAAAAATCAAGTGCACTAGAAATTTCCCAGAAGTCTTTGCGAAAAACTAGTATACTTTAATGGTCACTACATTAGCGAATATAGATATAGAACTATTTTTGCGGAAAAAAATCTTTTAAATTCAATTTTTTAACAAACTATCCACATTTTTATCATTAGAACACAGTGGAGTCACAAATAGACGTCTTAAAATGTTCGTATTGATTTAATTTTCACTTTGTGAAATGGGTGATGTCATATCCGCTGTTTAGAAAAACGAAAGAAAAGTAGTGAGCATGGTGTCCGAATGGCTTTTAAAATCCGGGGCACTAGATAGTTTTGCACGTTTTTTAGTAGTTTGGGATTTGGGGGAGCGAATTCG